>NC_091502.1:28200819-28365819 GCF_947461875.1 Haliaeetus albicilla
AATAAAAGAGAATGCCAAGGAAAAAGAGACACCAGTCCCTACCAGACTAGGCAAATAGTAATCACTTTCCAGGAGTTATACTTCCATGCATTCAGAAAACAGAGAATGAAGTTCCTTTCCTGACTTTTTTGTTCACCTCTCACTGCATTTGTACACAGTGTCATTCATTTTGTTATACCCAGTAGCCTCTTGTAAGTAAAGGAGTTAATTTCATATTGTTATGGCATCTGGTTTGGGGCAGGAACTCTGGTATTGGCCACCCACATTGCAGGGGAGCATCCTAACTGTCTGGATTCTTACTTTTTCATCCAGTGAGTATTTATTTATGTAAAACAGAACAGGTCCAGCTAGGATATCTACACGTTTTCTCTGGGTTATCCATAATCTTGTTGGTTAATACACTTACTGAATACAGGAGATCTGTATTTATTAACAAGCTCTAGATACAACAAATCATCAGACGTTTCCCAGTGCAGGTCTATAAATGTGGGGTTATTGGGTAGAAGCTGAGAGAGAAAAAATCAGTTTTTTTGAAATGGAGGATGCCAGTGCTGGAGAAATAGGGTTCCTGGACAGTGATTACAACTGAATTTCATTCCACAGGGGTTATTACATCCGTGCCCGTGCTGTAGATCACTGCATTCGAGACTTCCTGCTGAAGACCCAAAGCCACTCTAGGACACAGGTGCATTTTCTTTGTCTGGGTGTACTAGCAATTTCCACTGCATATGTGAAAAGTCTTTTTGGCATCTTGGCACTGCAGTAGCTTATTAGTGCATCTGTTGTGATCCTTTCCTAGAAGAGGATCTTTTTTGAAGAGCACAGAGAATCTGACTGGCACTGCTGAGGCTGTCCATTTGTCCCTTTGACAGAAGTATCTGGGAGGGGGCAATAACTACACAAAATTCTTCTACCTCTTGCAGGAGATTGTCTGATTTTGTCACTCTACAGATGATGTGATTGAATATTTTTCACACCTAGATGCTCAGGATGCTGCTAGAGTTGAGTATAACTTTTTCTGATACTTTCTCTGCAGATCCTGTCTTTAGGTGCTGGCTTTGACTCCTTATACTTCCGTTTGAAGGACATAGGTCTTCTGCATCACACTGTGGTATATGAGGTGGATTTCCCAAGTGTGGCATGCCAGAAAGCTACTCTGATCAAAAGAATGGAAGAGTTGTCAGCACTGGTGGGAGATACTGGAGGGGAAGAATTAGGTACGATATTTATGGAAGGTTTTCTAGATACTAAATGTTTAGAAGAAGCAAACATAGCTTCAGCCTTTAAAAAGTGAGATACGATGGTAGAGGAACTACGAAGTTGTAGATGAAAAGCATGTTCATTTTCTGAAAAATTTTGGGACAAATAAATCATTCATAAGCATTGGGAGATAATAAGATGATGTATAGGTGCCAGAATGGATTTGTCAGGAGCGTATTATATCAAACCAAGTTCAGTTTCTTTCTGTTACAATTTCTGAGGTACTGTGTCCAGCTTTGGGCTCACTAGTACAAAGACAGTGGCGAACTGCAGCATGTCCAGTGAGAGGTCACACAAATTATAAAGTGGTAGAGCACATGAGATAGGAGGGGAGGCTGAGAGAACTGGGTTTGTTCTCCCTTAAGAAGAGGAGGTTGGGAGGGAGGGAGGTAAGTCTTACTGCAGTCTTCAACTACCTAATGGGAGAGTGTAGAAAAGATGGAGCCAGACTTTTCTTGGAGGCACGAAGCAAACAGTCAAGGGGCAATGGTTGCAAATTGCAACAAAGGAAATTCCAGTTATGTATAATGAATTTTTTTTTTTTTTTTTCTGCCATGTGAGTAGTTAGAAACGGGAATAGGTTGCCCAGAAAGGTGGTAGAATCTCCACCCTTGGAGATAGTTAGAGCTTGACTGGACAAAGCCTTGAGCAACCTGATACAGGTAACTCTGTTGTGAGCAAGGAGTTGGACTAGATGACCTTCAAAGGCCCCTTTCAACCTAAATTATACTGTGATTTGTGGGCTTTATGGGTAGGAGAGAAGCTATGATTCTTAGGTGTCTTGACTGTAATAAAACATTAGTCGTTATGTTACCTGACTTTTTTTTTCCCTCCAAGGCAGGAAAAAATGAGCCTTATGAAACTACTGTAGAATTTAAGCAGAGCTGAAAGGATTATTATGCTAGCTAAGTGCTAAGGGGCAGTTCAGTGGCAAAATGGAGGAATGTAAAGTATGGGATTCACTAGAGGTTTCTCCTGATTTCCTTCAAGGTTTCCGTTAATATTTTAGATGATATGCTGTAGAAGGTGAAAATGTAATAAACCAGCAAGAAATAGGGAAAGTTGCAATATGGTGGATGAGAGTAGGTTTTTGACAAAGTGCATGAATGGTCTGGAAAATGTGGAATGAAATACAATAGGGACATACATATGTAAGCTGCTACATTTAGACTGTAATAATCAATTTAAATACAGATGGAAGACAGCTACAGAGGTAGGTGCAGAGCACAAGTCCCTGGCTCCCGTGAGCAGTTGAACAAGTCTTAGTGAGTAGCTCTTCCGTGAGCTTGTTCAGTTTCCTTTTGAATCCATTCATGTTTTTAATATTGGCAGTGTCCCGTGGCAAAGAATTCTGTCCATACCAATAATCTTCAAGTACTTAAATTAAAAGGTGGGTGTGGTGTCAGAAGAGTTGGGAATACCCTATTCTCTTGTGTCCAGAGGGCAGGAAGTGATGGATAGACAAGTTAGTTGTTAGAAGAAATTAACGGGGAACCCTGGGACGGGCTTCTGAAGAAGGCCATGTTGCCTCTGGTAATGGATGCCTTTGAGAACAGTATAGATTAACAGTTCTCAGGACAGGTCTAATTGTTGGATTGTACTGGTACAGAGTAGCTGGTTTCTAAATGTACTTTACAATTAGCTTTGTCTATGTTTAGTTTTGGCTGAAACAGGTCAACAAGCTATAGCTTATGATGCTCTTACGGAGTACGGAGGTATGTCATGGTAATGCTTGCAAATCATAAATTGGACCTTATTTCCTGAGAACGGTGATCTGTGAGATTAGTCCTGGTGTTTGCAGACAGCTAGCATGTGTTGGTTCAGGATTCAATGCCATTTTACAGAAATGACATCTATTTAAAAAACAAACAAACAGACCCCCAAAATCTCAAGAATGGTTTTATGGTTGTGAGGCAAACCATTCAAATTCTATCAAAGCAATGGTACTTTCTTAGCCTAAACTGAGAGGTCTATAAAAGACAGCCTTTAAGATTTGATTCTGAATTATAGTAGTTCTATAAAAATGTTGTTAAAGTAAATATGATAAAGTTTTGTTGTTATAGTAAATGTGATAATTCTATGAGAAATCTGTAGGTAAAATTTGCATTAGGAATAATGGAGTTTTAGGTCTGCAGTTAACGGATCGCTTCTTGACACTATCCCTTTATGGTTCATTTAGTGATGGGGATTTTCTTGTACATGTCCCAAAGAAATTGACTTGATGGGCACGGCCTTGTGACCAATTGCCTGTGGAGTTGATTTTCCTACTTGTCCCTTTTGGTCTCAGTATTGCATCAGTGCTGTAGTGAGATTGTATCATTTTTGTCTCCCAGGAGTCATTGCCATTTCTGGAGAGGATTATAAATTACTGGGAGTGGATTTATCAGAGCTGTCTGAGCTGGAGAGAGCCTTCGAGGAAGCAGGACTGGACAATGGAATCCCCACCCTCTTCATAGCAGAGGTGGTGCTCACCTACATGGAAAATAGCAGGTCAGTTGCGTTATCCTGTTAGCTAGGTGGTAAAATGAAAAGAACAAGCTTCTCTGTATGTACATCACCTGGGGCTGGGAGACCTGCTGTCTTATAAGTAAAGCTTCAGGAATTCTGTGGAAGTCCCAAACAACTCCTTACATCATAGTTGTGATGGGGCAATTGATGTGCACATTACATCCTAAAAGGGAGGGAAAAAAGAAGAAAAGCCTCGAACGAGTGATTTTGAGTTTCTTCTTCTTCTCATCCCCTGAATTCTCTGCACAGATGGGGGAGGAGATGTTCGTAAGTCCCCAGCACAAGATTCTCTTTTGCCTATTACCTCTGTCAGGATGCCTTAATAGCATGCTTTGTGGTGTTGCAGGAAGATGTATTGCATCTGCCAGATGATAGGTGGGCCCTCAGTTATTTAATTTCTTACGCACAATCTGCCTGACAGGTCAGATGCCTTGATTCAATGGGCAGCAGAGCATTTCTCTCAGGCATGCTTTCTGCTGTATGAGCAGATGCACCCAGAGGACCCCTTTGGACGTGTCATGCAGCAGCATTTTAGCCAGCTGAACTCGGTACTTCATTCTTTGGCACAGTACCCTGATTGTGGGGCACAGCAGAGGCGCTTTTTTGAAAAGGTAAGTACCTGCAGCTCTAGGGCACACATGAAGCGTGATTTACCTGGGAAAGATTGTAACATTAAATAATTTCAGAAGTCATCAGCTGTGTCAGTTACGGGTTGAAGCAAACAGGGCCAAGGCTGAGACACTGCCTTCTCTAGTAGCATGACTAGTCATTTGAAGGTCCTTCCAACCAACTTGCAGCTTACTTTCTGGTATGGGATTAAGGCAAGATGGGTTCCTGTGAGACTTTAGATATAATAAATTAAGTTCTTAAGAGCTTTACAGGTAAGAGATCTATCTTCACCAGATTCTGGGCTGCTGTTGTTCCAGCTAGACAGTCTTAAAGGCTCATGCAGGTGTTTATTTCAGGGTCTTTGTTTTCTTCTGCGAAGTGATCCTCTATCCTTCCAGAGGTAACAATTTTGAGTGATTTCTGTTTTAGGGCTGGACTGAGTGCAGTGTCATGGATATGAATGAGTTTTTCACCTGTTGTACTCCAGAAGATGAGCAGCAAAGAGTGCAGGCTCTGGAGCCTTTTGATGAATACGAGGTAACCCTCCTTTATTCTGAACACCAGTGACCTAGCTTTGATGTGGTAAGGTGTCTGCAATTTCTTATGATCACAGTTCTGTACAAGAGCTTCTGAGGTATAGGTGTTCATGTAGGCAGAAAGGATCTTGAATCAGATTTAGTTAATACAGAGCCTGCAGGAAGCTCAATGTGAAGCTGGGGCAAGTAGCATTGGAAGAAGACTCTCTTTGGTGCTAGAAAAGCTTCGTGTTCCTTCCTCGGTGAGTGGTCTCTCAAGGAGACAGTCTTAGCATAGCAAACTAGCTGGTGGTATAAAAGATGTTGTAGATGCTAAAAGTTTGCATGGGTTCAAGGGGCAATTATTTTAATGAAAGAGAAATCCATTTAGGATTACTGAATACGTAAAAGTACGCCTGATGTGAGGTTCCTGACTGCAAATGGTTGGGACCATTCCTGGGGGAGGTAGATTGCACTTGTACTGCTGTCTTGTATTTCCGTAGGCTATTACTGTTTGTCATTGCTGGATACAGATTACTAGGTTCAGATATTTTTTGTCTGACTTTGTACAGGTATTCCTATATTAGTGATTGAAATTTAACTATGACTATTCTTTGCCATTTTAATGTTAACTGCTGGCAAAGTTTGTGACTATTTGAAGTCTAGAAGAGAAGGTAAGTCAAAGATACTGAGTAACTTTGAGATAAATATCCTGTAGGATACTTACTACAAGTTTCCCTATACTTACTACAAGTTTCCCTTTCGATTTTGTGGTTTTCTGTTTATAATTCTCTCTAGAAATCTTAACAGCCTACAGTATGAAAACAGTTTAATGTGCTTGCATTTATTTTGCCAACATGCAGGATCTGCTCTGCTTCATGAATGCAAAAGGGATGACTTAAAGATGCTGGCAGATTTGCAAAGTGTTGTAGAAATGTGTACAAGAATTATTGTAGATCAAGGCAATTGCTCATACAGTGAGAAAGGACTTTTTATAATTTTCCTTATAGAGGAGGTTAACATGTACACAAGTCCAAGCTGAAAAAATGTGCATAGGAGTAAGATATGTGATTACAGAGAGGTCTACAATTAGCCCTTGAGATAAAGTAAGGTCGAGGTCTTGCTGGAAACAAGCTTGATCAAATTAGATAAGAAATGTAAAATACACACCTAGTGCTGAGGGCGACTAATTTTTAGAATAATTAGCCTAGGGACAAATAGTGGATTCTTCCATTTTTGGTATTTACATTAATTTTTGGCTATCACTTTTCAAAAGATGGTTTTTACTTCTGGTAGAATTTGGGCCGATGATGCCAATATTGTGGTTCCTTGCACCCTTTAAATGCATGGTTATACCTTCCAGTCACGTAGTTGGCTGAATATATCCTCATGCAATGTATACTTAAGCTGTGGAACTCCTTGCCACAGCATGTTAGAGGTGATAGGAGTTTATGTGAGTTCAAAGACCAACTGGATGGGTTCATGGATGAGAAATCCATCAAGGATTGTTCAATACAAAGACACAGCTTCTTGCTTAGAAAACCCCTGAGCTGTAAATTTTTGAAGGTTGGAGTGAGGAAAGTATTTATATACTTGCTCTTTCTCAGATTCAACTTTAGTTTTCTGATTTTGGCCACTGTTAGAAACAGTGCTAGGCTAGGTTGGTCTTTGATTTGATCACCCTGGCCATTCTGAGATCCTTACTACTGCTTGCTCTGAGATTTTGAGGGGGATTGTTTTTTGTTGTTGTTTGTTTGTTTGTTTGTTTTTCTTTGGGCTTGCTACAGGAATGGCATCTGAAATGTTCTCATTACTTTGTCTTGACTGCATCAAAGGGGATGGAACCTTCCTGGACTCCGTTGTTATCCAATATGACAGGTACATACTGACTAGTTTTCGTAGTATTCTTTTATGTCATGCAGGCTTCTCTGAGAGGTTTTAGGAGACAATAAAACTCTGGAAGGAACAGATGGGATGCTGCCATGCAAGTAGCTTTCTCCATCCTTCTAACAATGGTTCTGCTGTCCATAGGGAGGCCAGGGCAACGTCCTGACTCTGGTGGTTCTGATCAGTTTAATTCTTTCACAGTTTATTGAACCTTCCAGTCTGAACAGCTCTTCCTTCTGTTTATACGTGGGGCCCTCCAGTGCATGGCTGCAATGCCAGTCTGCTCTGTTCCTCCTCCTATTTTTGGGATCCCACAGACTCTCCCTTTTCAACTTATTCCCACTTGCCTCCATACATGACTCTCTGAGCCATTCCATCCTTCCAGCTCCCAAAAGGTTGTTATGTTTTACTTACTGCACTATCAAAGTATTGTTCAGCAGAGCACTCAGGAGCGTGTCACAGTTTCTGTTCTGTTATCCCCTGTGGGTGGAATTGTATGTGTAGTATTTCTGTTTCTGAAATGCTTTTAAATCTGTATGTTGCTTTTATCAGCTGGGAGAAAAGTGGTACCTCTGGGGAAAAGCCAAGACCAAGACAGTGTTTCCATGATAAAAAGGACTTGGCAGCAGTAGCAGTCCAAGAAATTCCTGCTTTTAGCTGCTTGCTTCCTTTTTCAGGGTGGAAAACAGAAGGTTATTTTTAACCTGTTTCACATCACTAGTCTTGTTCACAGTATAGCACCACAAGTAGTTCTGTCTGCAACTTTCAGTTGAAATCTGTGTTTTAGGGAGCAGGAAAAGCAGCCACAAAAGGATAAGGCAGGATGGCATTCTTTAAGCCAACAAGGCTGCTGAATCCATTGTGTTGTGTCTTGGTTAGGTGTGAAAACATGTAGTGAAACCGAAGCTAAATGAATGTGGGTGTGGTTAAATACACTGTGTGATTGTCACTGGTCCTTATGTTAAAACCTGAAAGTCTCCTAAATGCGTAGGACCTATCCTTACGTTAAAAAAAATAATATGACATTTGCTTAACTGACATTAACACAGTGAAGACACTTCATTCATTAGAGACAGGAATAGGGTCTTTCTGCTGCTGTCTCTGTTGTATTCAAAACTGATAGCAAGAGCCTTCAAAATCTGGTAAATTATCCGTGCTTAGATATTTTTTACTGGGAATGGCAAAAGGTGCATCTCAAATACCAGTATGTGCCCCCAACTATCCTCTCAAATAGGTTTGGGTCCCTGTTCAAGACAGTGCAAGTACTAAATCTTCCAAACAGAGCATGATTTAAGTATATTTTCCAAAATGAAAAAAACCCTCAGTCTTAAAAAGATCCATCTGTAGAAAGAGATTTAAGCCCAAGGAGGTGAAATTTTTTACTTCATCAAACAACAGAAAGTAGTGTCTTGTACTAAACAACATTCAGGCAATTTTTCTGGGTATGGCATACAAAAAAAGAGACTGAGTGCTGCTTCTCCTCCACCTCATCATCTCTTATAACACAAGAATAAGGCACTTGATTGAAACGAAGAAGATGCAAATGCAAAACTGATTAAAAGAAAACAATTAGTAAAACGCAAAGGTGAGCTAGAGTCCTGTGTTGAAAGCTTGTTTCATACTAAGGGATATAGTATTTAGAGAGAAGATATTTACATAACTGAAAATATTCTCTTGTAGTACGACCATTGGAATTAACAGAGATTATACTTCATGCTTTAGAACTTTATTTCAATGCTTTTGTGAAGGTAGGATCAAATTCTAGCAAGAAACTTTGAAATCCAGCTTCCAGGTGTTTGTCCTTTTTCTGCTGTTCTTTGCTAATTAAGTAGCCAAATACTGTCTTTATCAGAAAGGTACTCCTTTTGAAGGTATTGCAGTAATTCCTATCTTGCTACAGCAATTTAGGACACTGCAGTCTTTTAGCCAGTCTTACCTCCACCCCATTAAAGCAGTCTCAGAACTGTCAGGAGCTGAGGGAGCAGTAAGCAGAAGTTGAAAGTTGGCACAGTGGTAGTTTAAACAATTACAGCTCGATTTTGAGGGCATGTCAGATTGTCTGTGTGCTCTGTCAACTTGCTTCACGATTTTGTCTTCTTGAAAAGCTGAACAGACTTGCTTGATCTCGCATTTAAAATGTAGTCCTTGGTTCTTCCTTGTGCGTAAGTTCTTTGTTTCTCTTTGGCTTACAGTTCCTCATCGTGATGAGACTGTCAGGATGGCTGGGAGTATCACTGCAGCAGTGTGTGCAATGCACTCTGAAATTTCTGGCCTGAGACGTTATGGTCACCACTCTGTTCTTATAAAACCCAATGTGATTCTCACCACTGGAGGCTTTGGGGAGGAGGATGGACAGCACTGCCGTATGAGAAATTTTCATGTGCTAATTAAGCATGCAGGCTACTGGAAAGCTGGCTGTGTGAAAAAGGAAAATCCTGATAAAAGATGGGGTGAGTTCCCATACTGATGGCAAGTGTAAGGAAGACATTTTTGTGCTAACAACAAAATGATGTCTAGTGGAAAAGCGATGTCACAGTGCAATTATGCTGGCAGTCAAAGAGATCTGAAGGTTCTGAATGCTAAGTGCCGGGTCCTGCACTTGGGTCACAACAACCCCATGCAATGCTACAGGCTTGGGGAAGAGCTGCTGGAATGCTGCCTGGCAGAAAAGGACCTGGCAGTGTTGGTCGACGGCCAGCTGAGTATGAGCCAGCGATGTGCCCAGGTGGCCAAGGCAGCCAATAGCATCCTGGCTTGTGTCAGAAATGGTGTGGCCAGCAGTACTATGGCAGCGATCATCTGCCTGTACTTGGCACTGGTGAGGCCGCACCTCAAATACTGTGTTCAGTTTTGGGCCCCTCGCTCCAAGAAGGATGTTGAGGTGCTGGACTGCATCCAAAGAAGAGCAACGAAGCTGGTGAAGGGTCTAGAGAACAAGTCATATGAGGAATGGCTGAGGGAACTGGGGTTGTTTAGCTTGGAGAAGAGGAGACTGAGGGGAGACCTCATCGCTCTCTACAACTGCCTGAAAGTAGTTTGTAGCGAGGTGGATGTCGATCCCTTTTCCCAAGTAAGAAGTGATAGGACAAGAGTAAACGGCCTCAAGTTGTGCCAGGGGAGGTTTAGATTGGATATTAGGAGAAATTTCTTCACTGAAAGGGCTGTCAAGCATTGGAATGGGCTGCCCAGGGAAGCGGTTGAGTCACTGTCACTGGAGGTGTTTAAGACATGTAGATGTGGCACTTAGGGGCATGGTTTAGTCGTGGACTTGGCAGTGTTAGGTTAACGGTTGGACACGGTGATCTTAAGGGTCTTTTTGAACCTAAATGATTCTATGATTCTATAAATTTTGTGGGAGAAAGACTTGTGTGAACTGTGATTTTTTTTGTATCTCCACAGCTGAGCGGTTGTACCATACTGTGTCATGTCTTTCGAACAGCCTGGCCCTGGTGGTAGGAGGACGAACATCCCCATCAAGTGCAGGCTTGGGAATGTTGTGGCTAAAGTTCCCTGAAACCTGTAATGCATCAGACCCAGATGACATTACAGTGGAGCTTGTAAGTCTGCAGCCTGCTGCTGAACCAGCTGCTTTGCGTTGGAGACACAGTACAACTGAAGTAATATTCAAAGGTAAAAAGCCTAGAAAGAGCGGAAATGCCTGTAGGTATGCGGAAGTATACAAATTTCAGAATATATGGGGCAGTCCTGTCCAGACAGTGAGGTCTAAAAGGCAAGCTGTCATGATACTGCCTTAACTTTTTATGTAGTACAGGCTATACAGTTAGTGTTGGTGTGTAGTATTCCTTTGGCTGAAACAATAGCTTTTTGCTGAACATTTTGGAAAGAATATGATCTTGATAGATTCATCAGCACTTTAGAGAATCCAATTACATTTCATAAAAAATTTTGTTCAGTGGCGATTTGTTTTCCCGGGCTTATAAACTTCATTTGAATGTATTTTCCTTATATCTACCCAGTTCTTGTTGTGCCTTTTTTGTTTGTCAAGTCTGAAAGTGTTTGTGAGAGGCTTTACTAAATCTGACAAAAGGGAAAGACTGGACAGTCTCAGCTGAGTTTCCTGAACTGAGCAACTGAATTGGTTGATCCAACAACTGAGCAGGATTTCAATCATCTATGCCATTAATACATGGTTGACTTGTACCTTGTGATAATGACTTTTATTATAGATGACCTGCAATCTTTTTAGTTTTCTAGATGCAGGGCAGGAATCAAAAAGTATGTATGATTGTATAGTGCTGAAAAAAGCTCATAATGCATTTTTCAAAGTGCTACAATATATACTTGTAACTCCAGTTTCACAAACACACCTACCCACAGATGAAAAAGACTCATTTCAGCTGTTCCTGTTTAAGGTGCAGGATGTGGCCAGACAGGCATACTGACCAGCAACCTGTTTACGTATGTTTAGCCCTTTTTATCTTTTTATCCTTCTGTCTTCCTGTGTTTGTACCTCCCCAAATCACCTAAACCCATGCCTTTTCCTGCCTCTTGTTCCCCTCCTGAGCATCCCATATTAAGTCTTATGCAAACCCCCAATGCTTCTCCTCAGCATCTTATAATGTGTCCCATACCCCTAGGCAGTACCCCCTCAAAAGTGCTCCAGAGAGTTCGTCCTGTTCACTCATTTTGATGGGTTTCACAGCTGGACAATGGGGATGATAGTTCTCCTGGGACAGCCCTGGGAGGAGCCAGAACAGATGGTCTGCTTCTATAAGCGTGTAATTGGGGTTCTCTTGCCTGCACAACTGCTGCTGCCTCTCTGTGCTCCCCATGTGCATGAGGAAATGAGCATTTTATGGCTTGATTGCTCTCTTGAGATGGGTCTGGAAATAGCTGAGGCAGGATGTTATTTGGGTTCCCCCACCTTGTTTTGCCTCTGTGCTCCTCTGTGCGTGCGCAGGTGAGCTTTTTAGCACATAACGTAGCACTGCTAGTCAGTAAGGCTTTGTAATGATGAACAGATGCTTAAAAGAAAAGCAAAACAAATGTTAAGAATTCTTAGCGCTATGAATTACTAGTAAAGGAACAAAACCCAGAATGGTGAATACTGTTCTGCCATTATGTAAATCATAGAATCATAGAATGGGTTGGGTTGGAAGGGACCTTTAAAGATCATCTAGTTCCAACCCCCCCTGCTCTGGGCAGGGACATCTTCAATTAGATCAGGTTGCTCAAAGCCCCATCCAACCTGACCTTGAACACTTCCAGGGATGGGACATCCACAGTTCCTCAGGGCAACCTGCTCCGGTGTCTCACCACCCTTATAGTAAAGAATTTATTCCTTATATCTAATCTAAATCAACCCTCTTTTAGTTTCAAGCCAGTACCCCTTGTCCTGTCACTACAGGCCCTGTAGTCTCTCTCAGT
Organism: Haliaeetus albicilla; assembly: GCF_947461875.1. Classification (NCBI taxonomy): domain Eukaryota; kingdom Metazoa; phylum Chordata; class Aves; order Accipitriformes; family Accipitridae; genus Haliaeetus; species Haliaeetus albicilla. The sequence continues at coordinate 28,212,987 of NC_091502.1, forward strand.
CTTTCTTATAAGCCCCCTCCAAGTATTGAAAGGCTGCGGTAAGGTCTCCCCAAAGCCTTCTCTTCTCCAGGCTGAACAATTCCAACTCTTTCAGACTTTCCTCATAGGAGAGGTGTTCCAGCCCTCTGACCATTTTCGTGTCCCTCCTCTGGACCCGCTCTAACACGTCCATGTCTGTCTTGTGCTGGGGACCCCAAAGCTGGTTGCATTGCTCCAGGTGGGGTCTCATGAGAGCAGAGCAGAGGGGAAGAATCACCTCCCTTGACCTACTGCCCATGCTTCTTTTGGTGCAGCCCAGGATGCGATTGGCTTTCTGGGCTGCAGGTGCACATTGCCAGCTCATATCTAAGTTTTCATCCACCAGTACCCCCAAGTCCTTCTCGGCAGGGCTGCTCTCAATCCCTTCATCCTCAGTCTGTATTGATGCTGGGTATTGCCCTGACCCAGGTGCAGGACATTGCACTTGGCCTTGTTGAACCTCATGAGGTTCGTATTGGCCCACTTCTCAAGCCTGCCAGTAGAAAAGAAATTAAAAGAGGCTTTGAGATCTCTTCTTGAAACTTGAAATATGATAATTTCCTATTTCTTAAACCACATAATACCCAGTGTTAAGTAGAATTGAAACCTAGGGAAATAATCTCTTCTGGAAGACCGATTCTTTGAGATCATTTATGGCTAAAGTTATTCATGCTTGATCACACCAGAAAGAAGTTTCAGAACTTCCTCTCTGAAGTATAATATTTTAATTCTGGAGCATTATGGAGCAGGATCCCTAGCTCTTAATCCAGGAGAGGTGCCTCAGAAGAAATGTTACTCTTCTAGTAGCAATTGACAAATATTCAGTAGTTCTGAATAGGTCTAGAATCAAGCCTTGCAACGGCATGCTGAAGGTTTGTCTAGTAAAAGATATTGACTGTAAGGGGCAAAAACTTCAGCGGTTGTTAGCAAGTCAGTGGTGGGACTTGGTGGAATCCCAAAGGTGAAAGCTGTCATTTCTTTAAGCTGTTTAATTCTCCGCTAGGTGGCAGGGAGCTATTGAAGGGGAACACCAGGAGAATTGTTAAGTAGTTGTTAGTGTAGTCTGAAGAATACTTTGAATTTGTGAAGCGGTGTTTAATTAACACCATAACGTAGTTTAGAGTTCAGTCTTCCAGTCAATATTTTACATCAAGGAAGCAAATGCTAAATGGGAAAATAAAATTTTCTAAATAATACATTGGGTTTTGTCTTTGTCAGACTGTATCATATCATCTTATTTTTCCCCTGATTTTGCTTTGTAGCTGAAGTAAGTGATCAACACTTGCCTTATCTGCACAGTCCATTATGAAGAAGTGAGCTGACAGGGCACAGTGCAGTTAACGCACATCCTTGACATCTATCCAAAGTACTTTTGTACCTTCTTTTTGAGGCTTCTCCATATTAACTCCTACACACTTAAATTATCATTATCTCTGTTTTGTGTGAAAAAACACACGTTCTTGCTATCTTATGAGGATTTATCTGTTTTCTTGGGATAAATGTCATTGTGTTGCTATGATTCATTTACTTAGGGTTTTCTAGTTTTGTTAGTTCTGCAGGTGTAATCTTTCCATTGCCTGAATTTTCATTCCTTAAGTCTATCAAGTATATTAAAAACCATGTTTTCTCCTTTTGGTTTTGGGACTACAGTGTGTGATTTCCATTCAGACCTTAACATTCAGAAACTACGTAATGTAAGTGGATGATGGCTGTCTTTTGAATGACTACTAATGTGAAGAATGCAGCTTTTTAGTAAAAATATTTAGTCTTTCGTGTGTCTTATAAAAGATCTAGATACAAGAGTAATTCCTGTATCTATGAAACAATTTCTTGCATTTATTGCTAAAGGAGGGAAATGTTCCTTGGGTTGCAGGATGTCTTAATATAAATAGTGTAGAAAACTTCTGCCTCACTGCCTTAATTTCTATCTTTGGTCAGCTTCCCTTCTATGCAAATGGAAATTTTTGCTTTTGTGACATACCAAATTCTAACTTCTCTTTTCTCCTGGTTGTCTTTTTCCGTAGGCGAGAAGTACCTGTTTCTGTATGGTGGCCGCTCTGCAATGGAGCCTGTGCTAGGGGATTGGTATTTCCTGCATGCTCGGGAACTTTCCTGCACTGTGGTAAGGACTTAGGGAGGCCCTGGGGAGTAGAAATTGCCTTCACTTCACAGGTGCATGCTGCTGTATTGGAAGCCCAACTAAATCCCAGAGTTATTACCATATTGAAGTGGATGGCATTGGCAGTACTGTCACACTTCACGGTGATTAGAGTTAGAGCTAACTTCTAAACACCTTGCTATTTAGTGGAATACAGTCTTCACAGAATAGTTGAGGTCGGAAGGGACATCTGAAGATCATGTGGTCCAGCACCCTTGCTTAAAGCAGGTCTAACTAGAACAGGTTGCTCAGGGTATTGTCCAGTTGGGTTTTGATTATCTCCAAAGATAACAGACTACGCAGCCTCTTTGGGCAGCCTATTCCATAGGAAAATGTGAGGGATTTTTTATATTTAAGTGGGTTTTTCTGTATTTCAATTTGTGCCCATTGCCTCTGGCCCTGTTACTGGATGCTGCTGAGAACGTTCTGTCTCTGTCTTCTTTCCTGTCTCCCATTAGGCTTTTATACACATTGATAAGATTTCCCTGTCAGCGTTCTCAGTCACTGAGGCAAGCAGCTCCGGTGCCAGCACGATCTGCAGTGGCCACTGTAGCGCGGTGTGCAGGGACGTTTCCTGAACTGGGGAAACCTCAGGGGAGCGCAGAGACAGGGCCAGGAGCAACCACGGCCAAGCACCCCGCGCCACCTCTAAAAGAAAACCCTAAGGTATGCTAGTGACCAGGGCAGGCAGACAGGGCATGGTGTGTCAGCCAGGGCTTGGCGCAGCAGTTTGCGTGGCAGGGCGCTGTAACTTTGCTGGCTCGGGCAGGGAGCGGTGGCCTCTACCCAGCAGGAGGCTATGTCTGCGACTGATGCAGCTTCCCAGGCAGAGCTCCCTTGGGAACATGCTGCTACCGAGGTGTCAGGGTGCAGGGTGTGCCCTACTCCTACACCAGTACTGGACGGCAGTAGTGGGCACACCTGTGAGAGGTGCATCCAGGTAGAGGAACTCCCCCGCTTTGTGGAGGAGCTCTGGGAGGAGGAGAACAGGTTGAGTAGTATCAGGGAGTCTGAGAAGGAAATTGTCTACTGGAACCGCACCCTACCTTCCCTGGGACAGACCTGTCAGGCAGACAGGACACATGATGTGGAAGATTCCCTGTCCTCTCTCCATGTGGCAGAATGTGGTGATTTAAGGGATAGAGGAGAATGGTGACAAGTTCCTGCCTGGTGCAGCAGGCACATCTCCTCTGTGACTACCTCACCTTCCCAGGTGTCCTTGTACAATAGGTATGAGGCTCTGGACGTGGAATGAAACAATGATGAGGATGATGGTCCGTCTAGGTTGGAGGTGTCGCCAAGGCTAAGTCAGCCTACACCCTGCATCAAAACCATTCCATTAAGAAAAAAAGACGCATCATTGTTATAGGAGACTCTCTTCTGAGGGGAACAGAAGGCCCAATATGCTGACCAGACCCACTTCTTAGGGAAGCCTGCAGTCACCATGGGGCCTGGGTCAAAGATGTTACAAGAAAACTTCCTACACTGGTACGGCCCTTGGATTGTTAGCCATTATTGCTTTTTCATGTAGGCAGCAATGAAGTTGCAGTAAGAAGTCCAGTGGCGATCAAAAGACACTTCAGGGCCTTGGGACGACTGGTTAAGGGTTCGGGAGCACAAGTAGTGTTTTCCTTTATCCTTCCAGTTGCAGGGAATGATGTTGGAAGAAACAGGTAGACCCAGTTGATCAATACCGGGCTCCGTGACTGGTGTCACTGGCAGAATTTTGGGTTTTTTGATCACGGGTCAGTCTGCACGACACCAGGCCTGCTGGCGACAGATGGGTGCACCTTTCTCAAAGGGAGAAAAGGGTCTTTGCACAGGAGTCAGCAGGGCTCGTCGAAAGAGCTTTAAACTAGATTTGAAGGGGGAAAGGGATAAAACCAGGCTCGTTAGTGATTAGCCACAGGATGGCATGCCAATGTTTGAGGGATGGTGTGCTAGCGAGGTCCTTCAGTCTGCTCCATGATGTGCTGAGTACACTGGAGCGAATGTGAAATGTCTCTATACTAATGCGCACAGCATGAGGAATAAACAAGAGGGGCTAGAAGCTTTGGCCCAGTCCCAGAGCTACGACATCATTGGCATAAGAGAAACCTGGTGGGATGAGTCCTGTGACTGGTGTGCTGTGATGGACGGTTATAGGCTCTTCAGGAGGGATAGGCAGGGCACGCAAGGCAGGGGGGTGGTGCTGTATATAAGGGAGGGGTGGGATTGTATGGCACTTGCAGTTGGCGTCGACATGGTTGAGAGCCTCTGGGTAAGGATTAAGGGGAAAGCAAATAAAGCAGATGTTGTTGTGGGAGTCTACTATCGACCACCCAGCCAGGACAACGACACCGATGAATTATTCTATAAGGAATTGAGAGATACCTCTAGATCAGCTGCCCTTGTCCTTATGGGTGATTTTAACTTCCCAGATGTCAACTGGGTACATCATACAGCAGACACAAACAGGTCCAGGAAATTTCTGAAGCACACTGAAGATAACTTCTTGGTGCAGGTACTAAAGGAGCCAACTAGGAAAGGTGCCCTCCTAGATTTGTTGCCTGTAAACAGCAAAGGACTCACGGGCAAAGTGGTGACTGGTGGCTGTCTTGGTCACAGTGACCATGAAGTAGCTGAGTTTCAAATTCTTGGCCGTAGGAGAAGAACTGCCAGCAAAACTTCGATGCTGGATATGGGGACGTCAGGCTGCTGAAGGAACTAGTTAGTAAGGTCCCCTGGGATTCTGCTTTTGAAGGCATTGAGGTCCATGAACGCTGGTTACTTTTTAAGAGCACAGGAGTAGGCAATTCCAAAGTGTCAGAAGTCAAGCAAGTGGGGCAGAAGGCCGGCTTGGCTGAGCAGGGATCTTCTTCTAGAACTTAGGTGGAAAAGGAAAGTGTATGGACATTGGAAGCAAGGACAGGTGACATGGGAGGACTACAGGGATGCTGTTTGCCACTGTAGGCAGAAAATTCCTGTGGCCAAAGGTTCATTAGAGTTCAAGCTGGCCAGTACTGTGAAGGACAACAAAAAGGGCTTTTTAAAATATATTAACAGCAGAAGGACAATTGGAGATAACATTGGTCTGTTACTTGACGAGGTCGCTCACCTGACAAATACGGACATAGAAGAAGTGGAGACTTCAATGCCTTCTTCGCCTCTAACACTGATGGTGGGCTCTGGGACCCCCAGAACCCACTGTTGGAAGACTGTGACTGGGGGAATGATAAACTCCCAGCTGACTCTGAACTTGTTCGAGACTTGCTGCTCCAGCTGGATGCACATAAATCTATGGGGCCTGATGGGATTCATACCAAAGTACTGAAAGAGCTGGGCAATGTTATTACAGGAACTCTTTCCATTATTTTTCAGTGATCTTCAGGGTCTGGAGAGGTCCCAGTTGACTGGAAGCGGTCAAATGTCCTAATTTTCAGGAAGGATAAGAAGGAAGAGCCTGGTAATTACAGGCCTGTCAGTCTCACTTTGGTGCCTGGTAAAATTATGGAGAAGGTTATTCTGGGAGTTATTGAAAAACACCTGAGAGACAACGCAGTCATTGGTTATACCCAGCCTCATGAGGGGAGAGTCCTGCTTAACTAATTTAATTTCCTTTTATGACAAGGTCACCTATCTAGTTCACCAAGGGAAGCCAGTAGATGTGGTGGTTTTTTTTTTTTTTATTTTAGCAAAGCTTTTGATGCTGTCTCTCACATATCCTTCTGGACAAAATGTCCAGCATACAGCTAGACAAGTCCATAATATGATGGATGAACAATTGGCTGACAGACCAGGCTCTAAAAGTTGCAGTAGATGGGGTTACACCAGGCTGGCAGCCAGTCACCAGTGGGATTCCACAGGGCTCAATTATAGGGCCAGTGCTTTTTAATGTTTTTACAGATGATCTGGATGCAGGAATTGAATGTACATTAAGTTAAGTTTGCTGATGATAGTAAACTAGGAGGAGCTGTGGACTCCCTCAAGGGTAGAGAGGCCTTACAGAGAGATCTGGATCGATGGGCCGAGGCCAACTGTATGAGGTTCGACAAGGCCAAGTGCCGGGTCCTGCACTTGGGTCACAGTGACCCCAGGCAACGCTATGGGCTTGGGGAAGAGTGGCTGGAAAGCTGCCCGGCAGAAAAAGACCTCAGGGTGTTGGTTGACAGCCGGCTGAATATGAGCCAGCGGTGTGCCCAGGTGGCCAAGAAGACTAACGGCATCCTGGCCTGTATCAGAAATAGTGTGGCCGGCAGGAGCAGGGAAGTGATTGTTCTCCTGTATTCGGCACTGGTGAGGCCGCACCTCGAGTACTGTGTTCAGTGTTGGGCCCCTCACTACAGGAAAGACATCGAGGTGCTGGAATGTGTCCAGAGAAGGGCAACCAAGTTGGTGAGGGAACTGGGGTTGTTTAGCCTGGAGAAAAGGAGGCTGAGGGGAGACCTTATTGCTCTCTACAGCTGCCTGAAAGGAGGTTGTAGTGGGGTGGGTGCTGGTCTCTTCTGTCAGGTGGCTGGAGATAGGACGAGAGGAAATGGCCTCAAGTTGTGCCAGGGGAGGTTTAGATTGGATATTAGGAAAAATTTCTTTACTGAAAGGGTTGTCAGGCATTGGAACAGGCTGCCCAGGGAAGTGGTGGTGTCACCATCCCCTGGAGGTATTCGGAAAGCACGTAGACAAGGCACTTCAGGACATGGTTTAGTGGGCATGGTTGACGGTTGGACTTGATGATCTTAAAGGTCTTTTCCAACCTAAATGATTCTGTGATTCTAGAGAGCTGGCCAGTCACCAAGCATATGGAATTTAACAAGAGCAAGTCCCAGATTCTGTACCTAGGACAGAGTAATCCTGGTTATACATACAAATTGGGGGACAAGAGGCTGGAGAGCAGCCCTAGACTGCCTAAAGAGGTGAGAAATTCTTGTCACTGCAGACTTTCCGAAACTATTAAATAACAATCTCTCCAGATGATAATAGATGAATTTGCTTTAGGAGAAAGGGATGGACCAGATGGCCTCCAAAATTTTCTCCACAGCTTGTTTGCTATGATATTCCATTAAACCCCTCATCTTACATTTTTTCCTTTCTGCATATTAGTACTGCAGTTCAGCATTTTATCTTGCTCTGTGGTTTGAACCACCGATCACCTGCTTTACTGATCACTGAATTAGTCTATGTGTTTGTACACTTGTGGTTCTCAGGTGCATGTCTTGAACAGAAAGCAGCATGCAGGAATGCAAATACAGTAACCTCTAATAAATGTGCAGAAATAAAACCCTCTAAAGACTGAATGATATTAAATATACTGAGGGCCAGAGAAATATTGGAGATGGTGTAAATGGAAACACTTCTGCTTAGCTGTCCCTAGAGGAACATGTGTAGGTTGGGTTTTTTCGATTGTTCCCTATCATGTTTACTCTGTTCCCGTCCAGCAACTGTTCCTATCCTGTGGCAGGAAGGAATATTACATCCCACAGGACATGCAACAGAAGAGATCTTTTAAGAGCCTGGACATGAAGAAGACACTTAGCTTGGCAAACTTCAGCCTTGGACTTATGTTTTTCTAGATTCCTGTTGAGGGTCCAGTACCAGAAAGCCGTCACTCTCACAGCGCCTGTAGCTGGAAAGGAGGAGTGCTAATTGCAGGAGGTCTGGGAGCAGCTGAGCAGCCCTTAGGTTCAGTTTTCTTTCTGAGGGAGCTTGAGCATGGCTTTCAGTGGCAGACAGTAGAGACTCACCCTCCTCTCATCCCAAGGTAAGTAGACAGCATTCAGCAGTGAATCCGTGGCCTGTCTCTACCTACCTCTGTTACTAATGGAGTTCAGTCTCATTTTGAACTCACAGGTATTCGCACACTGCACATGTGCATGATGGAAAACTTCTGCTTGTTGGTGGCGTGTGGTTTCACTCATCCTCTGTGCCAGGCATCACTGTCATTGACTTAATGACTGGTCTCTGCTTGGACTATACGATTGATGTGGTAAGTACTGAAATTTTTCTTTCAAGGTAAGCAGTGTTGTGTGAAGGAACATGGTAACTTTAGGGCTGTTACCTGAAGTGGAGTAGGGAATGAAAAGTAGGCAAATTTGTAAGTGGAATAAACATTCCCTGTTCAAGGTAGAATCTAATTTTGAAGTGCTTTTGCCAGCCCAGAGATCATAATGGTGTTAAGAGAGGGAGAGTCTGAGTGTGCAGAAGACTGTAGGGCATGGAGCTCCTCTATTCCAGACAGGGTGAGCAGAACTGAGATGGGGACAAGCATAGTAATTTCAGGATGTCTGTGGAAGAAGAGAACAGATCAAACCAGAGCCTCAGTTAGTCTTTATGGAGGTCTGTGGTATAATTTAATTAAAAACTTCATGGTGGAAATTGCTGCGTGCTATAGCTGCTGCCTGAAGTACAATAAGAAAACAGCATGGAAATACTGGAAACTCCACTTAAACATAAGAAAACTTTTTACTGTAAGGGTGATTGAACACTGAACAGGTTGCTCAGAGAGGCTGTGGTGTCTCCATCATTGGAGATATTAAAAACCTGACTAGGCAAGGTACTGGGCAACCTGCTGTAGTGGAGCCTGCTTTGAACAGGGGTGGCTGGACTAGGTGATACTTCCCTTCCAACCTCAACTATTCTGTGATTCTGTTTTATGATTCAGTGAAGAACAATCATACAGGTGATGTCACATAGCAGGATTTTGGCATACTCTGGGCAAAACTTAGTCTAAATCTGTGAGTAGCCCTCATCTGTGATAATACTGCCTGGAGTACAAGAAAAACATGGACCTGTTGGAGCGGGTCCAGAGGAGGGTGACAAAAATGATCAGAGGCTTGGAACACCTGTCCTGTGAGGACAGGCTGAGAGAGAGTTGGGGTTGTTCAGCCTGGAGAAGAGAAGGCTCCGGGCAGAACTTATTGCAGCCTTTCAATAGACTTTTTAGTAGTGCCTGTAGTGACAGGATGTAGGGTTTAGGGATTATTCCGTGTGGGGCCCAGACGATAGAACACCAATATGATGATTAAAGTCGTCCCTTTATTGAGCTTAGCTGATCATTCTTATACAATTCTCTAAGTTGTTTAGAAGCTTTGATTGGCTGCTGCATGCAAGCATTTGGTGTCCACGTGCACAAGCATAAGCGGTGATTGGTTACATCGATACTGTCCACGCATATAAACATAAGACAAAGTTAGTTATACTCACTCTGTACACGCGCATAAACACAGGACATAATTGGCTATGTTAGTTAGAGCATGCAAGACTTGTCTTGGTCCAATTGGTTGAGATAAGCCCCTGAATTGAGGTTGTTTGTGCCAAGTTCCCTTTATCGTGGAATGTGCACCTGTGTTTTTCTAACTGGGATCTTTCTTTTTCTATCTTCATGTTTAGTCTGTTCAAAGCCTTCTAAAGGCATCTAGAGCACTCTTGTGACCATGAGCTACTTTCAGGCCCGATAACTAAGTTCCATATAATTGAACCCTACAACAGGACAAGGGGTAATGGTTTTAAACTACAAGAGGGGAGATTCAGACCAGATGTAAGGAAGAAATTTGTTATGCTGAGGGTGGTGAAACACTGGCACAGGTTGCCCAGAGAGGTGGTTGATGCCCCATCCCTGGACACATTCAAGGTCAGGTTGGACGGAGCTCTGAGCAACCTGATCTAGTTGTCTCTGTCCCATGTCCCATTTAGAAGACGTCCCTGCTCACTGCAGGGGGGTTGGACTAGATGACCTTTAAAGGTCCCTTCCAACCCAAACCATTCTATGATTCTGTGAGAAAGCTTCTGTTGCTTGAAAAGTTTTTATTTATCTTTTATGTAAAGAAACAAATTTCTTTAGATACCTGTACCTATGGATCCTGTCCTTGGTGAAACTGGAATTTGTGACTGGTCTGTTGTTTATAATGGGTAGCATGCGTGCATCTGGCTGGCCTTGCAGCATTTTCCTGAGGGCATAAAGCATGAAGTATGCTTAAATGTAGTTTAGTTTTTTCTTACTCTCTACAGCAGAAGTTTTAAGTGGCCTAGGGTTCTTTAGATAAAATAGGCTACTTTTGTTGGATAGCAGTGAGGATGGGTATGGTAGATGGATTGGTAGCTGCCTTTGTTTATGGGCTGTTTGCTTTGACTTAGGTGAAACTCTGTAGGCTCTTGAACCTACCAGTACTGTGCTAAAGTATTGGTAGTACTGTACAGTGTATGTGGATTGGTCCCAAGTTTTGAAAGACTGGAATTGTCGGTGATTTTCTGTGCATACTGGATACTATTAGTATTACTGCTTTGATACATGCATTAGAAGGTAATAGCACCAAAACCATTGGCTCGCAGCTTTCTCTGTGCTTGAAAAAGCTGTGGAATGGTTACCATGGGCAGATATATCTCTCTTAATCACTGTCCCTTAACCTTTCTCCAAGAATACAGACGAGAGTACCCTCATAAAAGTTGCCTTCTGTCTTGAGCATTTTACAAGGGAAGCCTCTACAACCTGTCCTCTTCAGATTCCAGCGGCCCCAACAATAAATGAATTGCCAACACAGCAGTTTTGTTACTGCTACAGTCTGTTATCTGCCACAAGTGTGTCTCCAGGGTTCACTTTGCTGAGCTTTTTGAATATTAGAGGTCATTACGACAGAGCTTCTTTTCAGATTGTCAGATACACAGGTTATAAATCAGATGTTTCGTGGACCTCAGATGTATAACTATACTTTAGGCTGTCTCTTTTGTGGTGAAGAGGCCATGACTGTTCATTGCTTCTTTTTATTTAAGAACTAGGAGACATCAAAAGAAGCTAGCAGGCAATATGCTTCAAAAGAGTGCTTCATATGAAACATAGGTAAGCTCTGGAACTCCTTACCACAGGAGATGGATGCCAAAGGTTACACAGATTCAGAAAGTGACTGGCTGTGTTCTTGGAAGGAAAAACATTAAAGTTCAGGGAGTAAAAAGACATTCTCTCTCATTAAAAATCACTGAACTGCAAGTTGTTGGGTGGGTGGCGTACACTAGAGGAGTATATCGTGGTTTCCTTGTTCCTGTGTTCTCTAGCTATCTAATTTTGCCCACATTTGTGAGTGGTATAGTGGACTAAATGGTCCTAGATGGGACCTAATGTGGTTGTTCTTAACTTTCTAATGAAAGTACCATCTGAAATATCTCTACAGCATTGTATAAGGTACCCATGTTTTGAAGTCCTGTATGTTCAAAATCTCCTTTCCTTTTTTAGGAGCATCTGGAGTGGCCTTTAATGCTACATAATCATAGCAGTGTCTTTCTGCCAAATGAGAAGGAGTTGTTGCTTATTGGCGGTGGTGGGAACTGCTTCTCCTTTGGCACGCACCTGAACCCAAAGCCTGTCTCATTGAGCCTCAGCAACATCCTGACCAGCCACTGACTGGGACCAAACAGGACTGAGCCATTTTGCTGCACTGTGGTGAGACATCAATTTGCTTGTACATGCAAGAGCAGCAAAAATTTTCCACAAAGGTTTTGTATCCAGAATGCATTTGTAAAGGTGGGATTAGGAGGGACAATTATGACAAGGGGTTGCATATCTCATCTGTCTTTTTTTTGTGCTACTCTTTGTGTTGCTGTAAATAAAGTATCTCAAAAGTAGCTCTGTGGTGATAGCAGTAGTCCTTAGAGGTGAAACGAAGAACAGTGCTGTGTTCAAAAGGGACATGACTTTGCACCATGCTGACTTGGAGGTACAGTGAAATCACCGAGTCAAAAAGCCATTGGAAATGTTCAGTCACGCATAATTAAATAAGTGAAAGGAAGTGTATCGTAGGTCATACTTTAATGTTTCAAAAGGTCACGTCTAGTCTAGATACGACAAACTCATGCTCCTCTGACTTGTTGCCCGCAGCTCAGACCCTGCTAGCTGTAGCCCTTGCTTGTTTCTTGGGAGCATAATGACATACCAATAAGAGAGGGGTGGGGGGATGCTACGTGAAATCACAACTCAGCCTCATTGCTAACATTTGAACTGTTCTTCTACGCCTGGGAAGGTGCCATGATGAGGAGACTGTGTTTGGAATACAGTGTTTGAGAACAGTCTTCAAACTAGGATTATGTTCTTGAGAAGAGACATACGCTTCTGTCTATATGTATTTTATATAGGATGGCCAAATTAGTTCAGGGAGGTTTTTATTTTGGGGAAAGCATTCCTTGGAGTATAAACTAGAAAATGAGAAAGGGAGATCTCTAAAATACCCTATGGCAAAATTGGGGTATTATAGGGACTATGACACTCTCTCAAAATCCCCTTTTCCAAAAAATGCACAATTTGTTTTTCAGTGCTGGGAATGGCTTCATTTATAATTGGATATTGCCAAATTGAAGGAGGAGTCCCTCCTTTTGTTTTTATCACAACTCATTCAGCAGATTTCAATAATCCTACTTCATCTCCTGATATACTCCAAAGTTCTCTGGGAACTCCAGCTAATTCAGGTGGTATTTTTGAATCACTATGTTTTTGTTCTTTAAATTCAATTACTTCAGAACCCATTATAATTAATTGGATTCCTGTAGGTGCCAAAGAGATAAATGTACCAAATTCCTGCAAAAGGTCTCATGCCAGCAGGGAAACGGGAGAGTTTGGAGAAATTTTCTTGCTACTTTTCCCTCTCTTTGTCTCCCTGACTTTAATTTCTCACCTGTGTTTCTTGTACCCTGTTGCTTTTCAAATTTAGTTCTTACGTCTCCCTCTATGCAGCTCCATGTACCTACTTTTTGATTCTTGTACCCTGTTGCTTTCAAAATTTTCTTTCTATGTTTCCTTCTATCCATCTCCCTGTCTCTAGTTCCTAACTCTTCCCTCTCTGTCCTGTACCCTGTCACTTCTTACATTTTCTTTCTACATCTCCCTCTTTCTATCTCCCTGTGCCTATTTGTTAGATCTTGCCTATGTTTCTTGTATGCTGTTGCTTTTTTGCAATTTTTCTCTCTACCTGGCTCCCTGTTTCTGTTTTCTAGTTCTTGCTGTTTCTTCTCCCTTATCACTTGAGAATGTTTCCCTGTCCCTTGTCCCGTCTTTATCTTCCTGTCCTGCCACTCTCTTCCCCTTCTCTTCCCTGCTTCCTATTATTTATTCCTCCATCTCCATCCCTGTTGTTTTGCTCAGTCTCTCTCTCTCTACACCGTTTATCCTGCTTCTTGTCCTTCTCTTGTTCCTAGCATCCCATTTTCTGGCTCCCTGTCTTGCACCTCTGTGTCCCTCTGTCCTTCCTCCTGCTTTTCTCTTCCCTTTTATTCCCCCCATCCTGCTGCCTTTGGGCACTGAGACTTGTAGCCAACTCACTGCCAGGATTTCTTACGTGAATTAATAAATAAATTTTTCCTGCCTCCTCCGTGTCCCTGGATGTGGGTAAGTGCAGGGGCAGGGATGATGTGCTGTGGGGCTTTGGCAATTACCCCTGTTCCTGATGGGCTCCCGCTGGGGCTGGGACAGCCTCAGGTATGGCCAGTGAGGCTGAGGATGGGGCTGGCCCTGCTGTGTGAAGGGGCTCCAGCTGTAAAGGGGGCTGCCTAGGCAGGGGAACTGGCTGGGGGGGAAGTCCAAGGGGATCTGGCTGGTAGGTGACTCCAGCAAGGAATGGCCAGTCCCTGTGGCAAGGAAGGATCCCTCTGAGCTGTCCCCGGTCTCTGTTGGCTACGTGCGTGAGCCACCATGTGTCAAAGCAAGCCTTGTGGATGAGGAGCATTGAGGTGTCCACTGCGTGCTGCCGAGTGGGTGAGGGTCAGGCAGCCGGCACTGGGGAGGAGGAAGAGGCAGAGAGAGAAGCATTGGGGCGGTGAAGGCCTCCTGCCAGCACCAGGAGCTGTGGTGAGTCGCACGTCCTCTCCTCTACACCCTGGCCCACCTCTGCCTCCCTTCTTTAGATGTCTGCCTGCCTCCCTTCCTCTGTCTCCCTCTCTGCCTGCCCACCTCTGTGTATGGCTCCTCAAAACTTGTTACTCTTCTGTCAACTCTGCCCAGTACCCTGTTGCCTTTTGATTTTTTTAATATGCCTCTCTCTGACCAGCTTCTTCTCCCTGTTTTTTATTTTTTCTGCACCGCCTTGTACCTTGTTACTTTGAAAAATTAATTTCTATATCTTCCCCTCTCTGTCTCCCTGACCCTATATTTTAATTCCTCCCTCTCTGTCCTGTACGCAGTTGCTTGAGACTGGCTGAGCATCGGTCAGTTGGTGGTGAGCAATTGTTTTCATTTGCTGGGTTTTTTTTTTATTTTCCTCTTACAACTTTTAAAAAAAAGTCTTTTTAATTATTAAACTTTTTATATCAACCCATGAGTTTCTCACATTTACCCTCCCGATTCTCCCCCTATCCCACTGTGGTGGAGTAAGCGAGCAGCTGTATGGTACTTAGTTGCCAGCCAGGGTTAAACCACGGTGCTACATCTACTTTTATGAATCTGCCTATTGCTGTTTTTTAATTATTTCCTGTCTGTTGTGTACCCTGTTGCTTTGAAAATTTGCTTTCTATGTCTACTTTTATCCAGTTCACTGTCTTTTTTTTTTTCCTCTGTCCTATGCCCGTGTGTCACTTTTTCCTTTATATTTCTCAGTTTTAGTTCACTGTGGCTATTTTTTAAATTTTTTTCTGTCCTGTACCCAATCACTTCTTAAATTTTCCCTCTATGTCTACTTTTATCGAGCTGTGTATCACAGTTTTTTAATTCTTTCCTCACTATTGTGTACCCCGTTGCTTTTTACTTTTTCTTTCTATGTCTACTTTAACCTATTCACTGTCTTTAAGTTATTCCTGTCTGTCATGTAGCCCATCACCTTTTAAATTTTCTTCCTATGTCTGTTTGTTTAGTTAGCTGTCCGCATTTTTCAGTTCTTTTGTCTCTGTCACATACCCTGTTGTGCTGGTTTTGGCTGGGATAGAGTTAATTTTCTTCCCAGTAGCTAGTATGGGGCTACATTTTGGATTTGTGCTGAAAACGGCAACCCAGGGATGTTTTTGTTATTGCTGAGCAGTGCTTGCACAGACTCAAGGGCTGTTCTGCTTCTCACCCTGCCCCACCAGTGAGCAGGCTGGGGCTGAACAAGGAGCTGGGAGGGGACACAGCTGGGACAGCTGACCCCAACTGACCCAAGGGCTTTTCCAGACCATATGATGTCATGCTCAGCATATCAAGCTGGGGGAAGGAGAAGGAAGGGGGGACATTCAGAGCGATGGCATTTGTCTTCCCACGTAACCGTTACACAGGATGGAGCCCTCCTTTCCTGGAGATGGCTGAACACTCGCAGGGACAGAAGCGACCACCCGAATTGTCTGTTCTTTGCACTTGACTGCTGTAAATGCTCCAGCCACTCGGGTGCTTTTTGGAACGGAGGCGATGAAGATGACTGCCTGGGCTGCGAGTGGGGAAAGGGCAGGGCAATGTAAGCCCTGTGCCCCCAGTAAGTAGTTGCCGCCTGTGGCTGGTCTCTGCTGGGCTGAGCTGTCAGTCATCCCTCATCCAGCTGCTGCTCAGAAGAGGATCGTTACGGGGATGCGGATGCTGCTGCCCGGTGACCGAAGGTGGGAACTGGCGTTGGGGAGGGGCGCATGCGTGGTGGCGTGTGTCGGTGGGCTCCAGCTGTTGGCGGGCAACCGAAACGCGTTACGGCATCTCAGCAACGGAGCATGCGCAGTGAGCCTTTTACGGCGCTCGCCGCTGTTGCCTGGCAACCAAAGCGCGACACGGCGCCTCCGCAATCGCGCATGCGCGGCGGCGCGGTTTACGGCCTCCTGCTGTTGCTCGGCAACCAAAACGTCTTACGGCAGCTCTGCAACCGCGCATGTGCGTTGGCGCGTTTACGACGCTGGCCGCTGTTGCCTGGCAACAAAAGCGCGACACGACGCCTCGGCAAAGGCGCATGCGCAGTGGCCCGGTTTACGGTGCTCCTGCTGTTGCCTAGCAACCGAAACGCTTTGCGGCTGCTCGGCAACGGCGCATGCGCCGTTGCGCGTTTACGGCGCTCGCCGCTGTTGCCTGGCAACCAAAGCGCGACACAGCGCCTCCGCAATCGCGCATGCGCGTAGGCGCGGGTTACGGCCTCCTCCTCTTGCCTAGCAACCAAAACGTCTTACGGCAGCTCTGCAACCGCGCATGTGCGTTGGCGCGTTTACGACGCTGGCCACTGTTGCCTGGCAACCAAAGCGCGAGACGGCGCCTCGGCAACTGCGCATGCGCGGCGGCGCGGTTTACGGCGCGCCTGCTGTCGCCTGGCAACCAAAACGCGGCCCTGGCGTTGGGGAGCCGCGCATGCGCGGTGGCGCCTTTTGCCGCCCTCCTGCTGTTGCCTAGCAACCAAAACGCGGTGCACCGGCTCGAGCCGCGCATGCGCGCTCGCGGCGCGTTTCGACAGCGCTCTCTTCCGCCACCTATTGAACAGACTTCGGTACTGCAGCTGGGGTGCCGCCCATGCGCGCTGGCGCCTTGTGCCAAGCGCTCGCCGCTGCCACCTCGCGACCAATGTTCGGTACTGCATCTCGGAGGCTGCGAGTGCGCGGGGCTGCCGCAGTCCTGCACGTGCCGTCCGACGGTAACGGCAGTGCGGCACCGGCGGGAGGCGCCGCCGCGCTCCTTGCTTCCTCCCGGTAAGGAAACGCCGCCGGCAAGGAAAGCTTGCACGGGCTGTCTCTGCCTGGCCTCCCTCTCCGCGCGACGCGGGAGCACAAAGGGACAGGTGGGGCGCTTACCGGCTGCGGGCAGGAGCTGCTGCGGCTGAAGCTGGAGAGGCCAGAGAAAGGTAGAGAAGAAGAAATGGAAGGCTGGCCGGCCAGCAGCTGCCTCCCGCTGCAGGCAAGAGAGAGCCTGCCTCTCCGCGTGTGGAAGGATCCCTCTTCGTAGTCCGCAGCAGGTCAGACCGCCGAGGTGCACCGCAGGGTCCGTACGCAGCACCGACGGTGCGGTACGGCCACGTAGCGTGCGAGCGAGGCTCCGTGCCTAGGAGGCCTCATCTTGCAAGACCCATGAGACGCGTGTTCTCCTAGGGGGAGGACTGCCGCGCCGCTGGAGTTACAGAAGAGGAGGGGAGCGGGAGAGGAGCAGAAAGAAGCGTCTGAACTGGCAAATTCTCCTGGGAGTGCCAAGAACAAGAGCTGTGGTGAGCCCCGCGCCCTCGGGGCCCTGTCTCCCCTCTTCCGCGTTCTGGTCCCTCCCTGCCCCTCCCCTGGTCCCCTCTCTTTCCCACACCGCTGCCTTTTTTTTTTTTTTTTTTTTCCCCTTTCCTCCCTTGTACCCCTGATACTGAAAAGCCGGTCGAAGAAACTCCCTAAGACTCGTTTTGGAGTTTTAGAAAGCAGGCATTCTTCATTGCAGCGCTGGATGCACGGGGGATAGTTCCACCTAGCGTGCATGCCACAGCTTTAGCACAAACAGGTTATATCGAATAACTAATTGCACGTTAATCAGATTAGTATACATATACGTAAAAATGATGGCAACCAATTATCGTAGTACTGCCTACATCCGATCACACGCCATGAAGGATCCATTTGAGACGAAGGGCTGCTTTTGCAACCGCCGACCCATCTGAAGTTCTTGCTGGCTGTCCTTGAAGTCTTTATTCTTGTCCTTGTTCTTTGATCTTGAAGCTTAACGCAGTTTCAATCACATGTGGTCAGTTTCAGCATTGTTCTCATCTAGCGTACAGGAACATCTAGTCATAAGAGCAAAGAACTGCAAAACTTAGGAGTACCTACCTCTGCTAGTTAATTGCTTGGCTATACTTTTGTCTATTGTTTCAATCGTAGTGTTAGTATAAGATTTCTAATAATTATTTACCAAATCTCACTTTTGCAGTCACCTAGCAGCAAACCAGTTTCCACAGCTGGTACAAAATATTAAAACCATCCCAATATTTAGATGTGCCATACAGAATGTATGGAAATAGGCTATCAGAGGTGTCCGAGGGGCAGAGGGAGCGCCGGGGGGCGCCCCGAGACGCGGAGCAGACTCGCTGGCAGGACTCGATAGGCACGCGACTGACTGAATAAACGCTGGCCGTCTGTCCCCTTTGCCCTCCGGGCTGCGTTTGCGCTCCCTCTGCACGAGGCGAGGGGCCGTGAGGGAGCCCAGGGGAGGAGGAGGTGAGGCGCTGGGCTAAAACAGAAAGGGGGGCATTGGTTATCCCCTAGCAGAATGCTGAAATACCAAGTGGTGTTGCTGGAACAAGATGATGTTTACCTAAAACTAAAAACTACTACCACCGTTAACCCTGTTGCGTTTTCAACAACTGGTCAAGTTAAAGGAGAACTGGAACGTGACTGCTTGCAGACAATCGAAAGAGTTTACTCCAGCTGACTGGATCTCTGAGATGTGCCGCTAGAAGAAACAGATTGGGAACTATATGCCGACGGAAACGGTTCCATCTGTGAAGGAAAACGTTTATCAAGATAGACAATAACTACCGAGGAGGTAATTGCGTTGCCAACTTTGCCTTCGACGATATCTGCCCAAAAGGCTGAATTGATAGCTCTTATTCAAGCTCTGGAACTAAGTCAAGGAAAGCGAGTCAACACTCGGACAGACTCAAAGTATGCTTTTGGAGTAGTACGTGCACACGGAGCGATACGGAAAGAGGACTGTTATCTGCACAAGGAACCACCATTCAGCACGCAGAACAAATACCGAAATGGTGAGAAACCATTCAAAAACCAACAGCAGTCACGATAATGCCCTGTAAAGCACATCAGTTAGGTAAGACCGGTCCTAACGCAGGTAACCGACTGGCTGATAAAGCTGCTAAAGAGGCTGCGGAAAAAAGGCATCCTAGCACTAGTTCCAGAGAAAAGTATAAAATTGCCTAAAGAAACTCCAAATTATAACGAAAAAGATGAAGAATTAATTATTAGATTGCAGGCTAACAAAATGAAACAGGATAGGCTGTAACACCGACAGGTCAAATAATAGTCCCACCCACAATAATAAGAGAAATTGCCCGAGCTGAACATCACAAAGTATATTGGGGAACAGAAAGTGAAATATGACAAAGATTGTTTAAACAATTAGAAGCGGATGTGAAATTTATATATAAAAATATCCCCGAATCAGTAGTAAGATCATCTTTGGGATTATGAAATAAGGAAATTTTTTAGGAGAATATTAGCAAATTGATTTTATAGAATTGCCTTGAAAAGAAGGATCTATCCTAGTTTTAGTTGATATCTTTACTGGGTTGCCCGAGGCTTTCCCTTGTCGCACCAACAAAGCAAGGGAAGTACTCAAAGTCTTGCTCAAAGAGATAATACCAAAATATGGGGTGCCTGTAGGAATGTCATCTGACAATGGCCCTCATTTTATAGCAAAGATTATGAGACAAGTTGAGCAAAGTATTATCTATAGATTGAGACTATCACACCCCATATAGACCACAAGCAAGTGGCGGGGCGGGGGGGAAGAGAGAGAATGAACTATACCCTTAAGCAACAGTCGAGTAAAATTTGTCAGGAAACCTCACTCCTCACATGGGTTAAAGCATTACCCATGGCTCTATTAAGAATCAGAGTATAGCCAGAAGAGAAAGAAAATTTAAGTCATTATGAAATGTTGTATGAAAGACCATATCAAGAGTCCTATGTTCTGAGTATCTTGAGTGCCTTTGGAGATATGTTTTTAAAAGGTGTTATGATTTCTTTAAGCAATTCTTTTCAAGAACTTTGTCAGTATGTCTCCACAGCTGGACCCTTAGAATTGGACGTAGCAGCGCATCCCTTCCGACCAGGAGACTGAATATATATAAAATCACTGAGAAGCGGAAAGGACCGTATCGAGTCATTTTAACAACCCTTATAGCAGTAAAGGTCTGGGAGAAGAACCTTGGCTTCATTATTCGAGAATAAAGAAAGCACCAAAACAAGAAACTGGAAGTCTAAAGAAACTGGCCCTTTAAAACTGAAAATCTATAAGTAAGTTTCACGTTATCTGTTTGGGAAAACGGCTGTGTAAAGTTGATAATATTGGGGTTGCTATTAGGAATATTGTCGAGGGCAATAATCTTTTTGTGTGTTTAGAGGGTGTATGCATTTTTTTTGAGGGGTTCTAAACATGAGATAAACAAAATGAAACAATTATTGTTTGAGCTATTAATCTTGAGATTAACCGTTTTTGTAATTTGGATTAAAAAAAAAAATCTAGTTTTGTAACTGATTCAAAGTTTTGTAAAAACACAAAATTTAACCTCAGTAACAGCCTGCCTTCCGATTCCAAAGTCAGATGAAAATCTAGTTCCGTGGAGAATATTGACATTGAATTTAACCAGAACTTGAGAAAAGATGCAGAACAATGAGAATCATTTTAGCAAATTAAATTGGATGGATTTAAAAGGCAATTATTTTTTTTAAATTTGAAAGAAGGAATTATAGCGTTGTGAATTATAACATTACCAAACCATCCACCTCATGGACAAAAGAATTCATTTAATCGCCCTTCGGGAGAAACTTGTACAAGCACCCCTTGGGGCCGTCAGTTGCCAAAACCGTAGAGACAAGTGCAAAAAGGAACTTGGGATCATATTTAAAATATAAAACGATGTTTAGAATTTACTGGAGTTCCAGGATCCTTGTTAGAGCCACCCAGAGTTGGGACCATCTATGGAAATTTAGACTGGTTTAGACAACCAGAGAAAAATCACACATCCTAAACAGAGCTGAATGAAGGTTTATACTTGCAGCTCCTCTGACCCCAAACTCCAAAGACTTTCTCTAGTAGCTAAAGCTCTACGATAGGGATGTATTTGTAGAAAGTATAATAATATTTTACATGATCTTTGGTCCCCTCTTAAGAATGGAAAAAATTTAGCTTGGAGTTGACTGTATTAAAGGACAGGTGAAAAGTTCAGGCTTAACTGTTTGGGTGACTAGTGATGATATACGATCCACTCACCTCTTCATGAAGGAGAAAGGCAAATCGTGGACTTTAGACTTAATAACTCTATCCTCTCTCTGGAAGAAATCTCCCTTGTGGCCTCACTGGTGGACCTGGGTAAATGGAAAAGATGATACCTGGCAATGGCCAAGTCTTAGAACTACAATAAGACGGGTATTAAAATCTGTATTTTGACCCCAGTTAACACCTCTTCCAACTCAGCTGACTCTTGACATCTTTCATTCAATCAAGGAAGTGCCTGCTGCTTAAGTTCACATTGGTGTTGAG
This sequence comes from Haliaeetus albicilla, assembly GCF_947461875.1. Classification (NCBI taxonomy): domain Eukaryota; kingdom Metazoa; phylum Chordata; class Aves; order Accipitriformes; family Accipitridae; genus Haliaeetus; species Haliaeetus albicilla. Next base: position 28,234,292 of record NC_091502.1, read on the forward strand.
GAGTTTTGTTCCGGATTTGGGTACCACAGCTGCGGGCCGGGGCTGGAGGAGCCGCAGGTGTGGGCAGTCAGGCTGATGGGGACGGCCCCTCCCTGGCCAGGGGGGGCTGCCGGGGGAGGGGCCAGGGGGGGCTGCCGGGGGAGGGGCCGGGGCGGGGCCGGTGGGAGCCCGGGCAGGAGCGGAACGGTGGCCGGGCTGCGGCTGCCCCTCGGGAGAAGGTGAGCGGGGCCGGGCGCCCCTCGGACCGCGAACGTCGGAGGCGGGGGTGGCCCGGGGGAGGTGGGGGCCGCCTGTGCCGCGGCCGAGCCCTGGGGGCTCACAGGGGCGCTGGGAGCACGTGAGCGCGCAGGGGGAGGGGGGGGCTCACAGGGCGGCTGGGAGCACGTGTGCGCGGGGGGGGGGGGGCTCACAGGGGGGCTGGGAGCACGTGAGCGCGCGGGGGGGGTGTTCACCGGGCCCCGTGATGGGGCTGCGCAGTCGGCCGGCGGGTTCCGGGGATAAGCCCCGAGGAGGACGGCGGGGTCCGTGTCGGACGCACGGAGCGGCAGCGGGGCCGCGCCGTGCCGGAGCGGCGGCGGCCAAAGCGCGCCGGAGCTGCCCGGAGCGGCGCTGGGGGCTCGGCGGGAACTGCGGCTGCGCCGGCGTGGGGGTGGGCGGAAACGGAAGCGGCGTCCCCTCGGGGTCAGGCAACAGGGCAGGCTGCCTCCCGGGGCATGCCGGGAGCTGTAGTTTTCGCGGACTCGGCGGCCGGGCGGCAGCGTGGCTCTCGGGCGCGCCGTAGTCCTCGCTGCCGCCGCGGCCTCCGGGGTCCGACAAGGTCAGACGCAGGAGCGTTGCCGGTTTCGTGTGGTTTTCCGCGGGCTTCCCGCTGCGCCCGCTCCCCGACCAGCCGTGCGGACGCCCCTCCCGGGCGCATGCGCCGTCCTGCGCGTGGGGCAGCCCGGCGTTCGCTCGCCGGCTCTGATCCCTCCGGCGCATGCGCGGTCCCTGGGAGCAGCGTGGTGGCGCGCAGGGCGCGGGTCTCAGCGGCAGCGGGCGAGCGCCGGGACCGCGGGTGAGGCGAGCGATCCCCTGGGGCGGGGGCGGGAGGTGCCTCCTGCCCGCTGGCCGCCCGGGGCTGGCGGGACGGGAAGCTGCGAAGCGGCCGCCGCGGCAGGCTCCCGGTCCGCCGGAGGCGAGCCGGGCCGGGGCAGCGCCCGGCAGTTCCCCGAGAGCCGATAGAAGGGAAGAGGGGACGGAGGCGGGCACCCCCCAGGCGCGGCCAGCGGGCGCCTCCCCGAGTCGCCGGAGCTCCCCCGGCGCCTTCGCTCGGCCCGTGCGGCTGCCCCCAGCTCCAGCCCCTCCCCTGGAGCCTGTGCTGTAGCCACAGGCAGCCCCCGAGCCCTGTCGTGAGGGCAGCAAGCTGGCCCTCCGATGTTCTCGAGTCTCCCTGAACGTGGGTGCCGTTAGCAGCGGCGCGGGGAACGAGCGGCGTCTGCGGACGCCCCTGCGGAAGGAGGGGCTCTGGCCAGGGTCGAGCTACGGTAATAACAGTGGCTGCTGCCTCTTTCCCTCTCCCAGAGGCCACGCTGTGAGTGCGGTTGTCCGTTCGTCCCCGGGGATGCCGTTGACTGCAGCGGCCTCAGGCTTGCGTGGGCTGTCTCTGCCTGGCCTCCCTCTCCTCGCGGCGCGGGAGCACAGAGGGACAGGCGGAGCGCTTACTGGCTGTGGACGGGAGCTGCTGAAGCTGGAGAGGCCACAGAAAGGTAAAGAAGAAGAAACGGAAGGCCATCTGGCTGGCAGCTGCCTCCTGCTGCAGGCAAGAGAGAGCCTGCCTCGTAGTCCACAGCAGGTTAGACCGCCAGGGTCTGTATGCATGACCAGCAGCGCGGTACGGCCACATAGTGAGCGAGCGAGGCTACGTGTCTAGGAGGCCTCATCTCGTAAGAGCTGCGAGGCGCTCACGTGTTCCGTTATGTGGAGGACAGCCAAGCGACTGGAGTTACAGAAGAGGAAGGGAGGAGAGAAGGAGAAAGAAGCGTCTGAACTGGCAAGGTCTTCTGGCAGCTCCAAGAGCGAGAGCTGTGGTGAGTCCTGGGCCCTCGGGGCCCTGTCGCTCCTCTTGTGCCTCCCGGTCCCTCCCTCCCCCTCTCCTGACCCCCTCGCTTTCTCATGCTGCTGTGACGTTTGTGTTTGTTTTTGTTTTTTTTTTTTAATTTTGCTTCCCTGTGCCTCCTCTCTTCTGTCTATTCTCTTGTCCTGCTCCCTCTTCCTCCCCCCCTTCCTCTCTCTCTCTCTTATTCGACTGCCCCCCTTTCTTTTTCTCTCTGCATTCTTGTCCTGCTCCCTCTCCCTCTCCCCCCCCCCCATCCCCATCTTTGTCCTGCAGCCAGTCGCTGTTTTTTCCTTTTCCATCTCCTTGTCCTGATCTGCATCCGCCTCTTTCCCCGCGTCCCAATTTCTCTGGCCTGTTCCCCTGGCGTTCTTTTCCTCTCTGCGCCTGTACGTGCCGCTCTGTGTGCCTGCCTTCCTATCTCTCTTCTTCCTACTTTCTGTTTCTCTGTCTATCCCTTTGTCTTGCTCGCTGTTGCTGTTTATTTTTGTCATTCTGGATCTCACTGTCCCCGTCCTCCTTCCTGTTCATCTCTTACTCTCTGTGACCCTTTGTGCTGCTTCCTGCCCCCTTTTTATTCACCCTCCCTCTCTCTGCAGGGCTCCTGATACCTCTCTTTCTAAATTCCCCAACCCCCTGTGCTTCTCACGGTCTCTGTCTCTGTCAGTGTCTCTCTCTCTCTCTCGTTCTCATTGTTCTTGTCTGTCGCGCTGTCTTGCTTCCTGTCCCGTCGTTTCTCGCTGTATCCCTTTGTCCTGCTCCCTGCTCGTATTCCTATTCCTCTCTGTCCTGAGGACCGTCCCAGTTTGTTATCTCCGTCCTGCCGCTGTCTTGATTTTTCCTTCTCTGCCATGTTCCCTGTCCCTCTTTCTGTCTCCTCTGTCCCTGCTGCTTATTTCTCCATCTGTGTCCAGACCCCTGTCCCTTCTCCCCCGCCCCGCCTTGCTGTTCCTCTGCCTTGCTTTCTTTCGCTACCTTTTCTGTCTGTCTTTCTCTGCCCCATTCCCTCTCCCGCCCTTTCTAACTGTGTCCGCCTGTCCAGCTAGCTGTCGCTTCTTTCTTTTTTCTGTTCCTCAGTACTTTTTTCTTTTTCCGTATCTCTCTCCCACTGCCCATCGCAGTTGTTTTTTTCCCCTCCGATGCTGGCCTGCTCTTTGTCCCTTTTGTCTCTCTGTGTCCTTCTGTCATGCTCCCTGTGTCTATTTAATCCCTTCATCTCTGTCCTGCAGCCCGTCGCTATTTTTTTTTTTTTCCTCTTCCGTCCCTTTGTCCTGCTCCCCGTCCTTGTCTCTCTTTCCCTTGGTTCTGCCTCCCGTCCTTTTTTCCTTTCTTGCTCCATCTCTCTGTCCTGCTCCCTATCCCTCCCGCGCTCTCACTGTTTCTGTGTCCTTCTCCTTGCCTTTCCCCACGGTCTCTGTCTTGTACCCTCTTTGGTTTTCTTGTTTTCTGGGTGGCTGGGCCCGGCTACCCGCGGGGGTGCTTCGGCTGGGGGGTTTGGGGTGGGGGCCTGGCCGTGCCGGTGATGGCGGGGAAATAAAGCCTGAAACGGCAATCGTGAAGCGACGCCCTGCCTGTGATGGGGCTGCCCCGCAGAGGCGTGGGGCCGGGCCCTCCGCAGGTCCCGAGCACTCCCCGAAACTACGTGTGGGGCCCCGGGGGTGCAGGGCTGGGGGGTGGCTATGCTCAGCGTCGCCCGTGGGCACTGCAGGGTCAGAAATGGAGAACAAGTTTTCTGTTCCTGGGGCTTGACAACAGGCTCGCGTGGCTGATGCGGGGGCTCGGAAACAGACCGAGCTGCGCGGCTTTGGGCCCAGAAACAGAGGTCCGGCCCTGCGTGTTTGGGCCTTGAGAACAGGCTCAGCAGCCGGGTTTTTTGGCTCCCAAATGGGCCCCGAGTCAGCTGGTGTGGGGGCCAAAAGCGGGAGCCAGCTTGGCTGGTTTTGCAGGCAGGTGGGAGGGTGTTGGGGGCTGTGGGGGGAAGCGGGGGGCGGGCAGGGTGCGTGGACCCTCCCCGGAGATGGGGGTCTGGTTGTGTTGGACGCCGAAGTTCGGGAGTCCAGCATGCAGCAGGCCGAACTCAACATCTGTGATGGTCTGTGGGGGGGAAAGGTGCTTTTCAGACCCCACGTGCCCTCTTTGAGTCCAGCTCTTCTTTCTGCGCTGCTCAGAATAGTTGTTAAGTAATTAATCGCGCAAACTAACGAATATTTATTCGGCGTGTAACTCTGATGTTTAATCCTAATGCTCCAGTTTTGTCAGCAGTTGATATACAACCTTATGGAAAGCCCAGACCGTTGCACGTAGCTGGAGCTTGTAAGGAGAAGCAGCTGAAATCAGCCGGAGCTTCAGTGCGGAGCTGGGGCTTCAACAAGCCAGAACTGTAGCAAGCGGGAGCTGGAACGAGGCGGGGTGTCCGCTGTCTGGAGCGTGCATTAGCCAGAGGCAAAAGTACCTGCAGCTGTTAACGAGCAGGAGGCGCGATTAGCTGGAGCGTCTTTTCGCTGGAGCGTCCATCGGCCGGACTGCGCTCCCAGCATGGCGGAAGAGCGGCCGGGCGCAGGCAGGGCTGTCCGCAGCAAGCAGCTCCGAGCAGCAGGGAGGTGAGTTGTCCTTCTGCCAGCAGGGAGCCCGGCCTCTTCCCTTGGGCATGCAATCCACGCCGCGCTCCTCTCTCTGCGTGGAGGGTCTCTCCCGGTCCGTTCCCGTAGGCAGAAGCGAGGTGGGGGTCCCCCGTCTCTCCTGGGGCAGCCCCCCCTGCGAGGGGGTGCGGGCGAGGTGTCATTGTCCCCTTGGTACCGGGCAAAGGGGAGAGAAACCGGCCGGCGGGAGCTCCTGGGGTGCAGAGCCCTTCCGGCAGAATCCTCCCCTGTCTTTTCACCGTTGGCTGGGTGTGACAAGCAGGTTCATTTCTTTGTCTCCTCTTCTCCCAGTGTCACCTTCCGCGTCACACGAAGAAAATCCTGCGTGGTTAATTCCGCTTGCTGCTTGGGTAGTTGCACGTATCGGGCTGGGGGAGCGGAGAGAAACACTTGCGAGTTCGAGGGCACTACAGATGCTCCACGTTAAACCCACAGAGAAGGCAAATTTGCTGCTAGTGCAGAAAAGCTGATGGAAAAATTGCTGTTAACAGATCGTGCCCTATTCTTGAACTGGTCCCTTGATGTGTTTTTGTTTCAGGTGAAAGAACGAAATTTCCTGTCTGGTAAATTCAGAGCTGCCTGTTAGCTTCTTCAGGGTCGAGTGTTTCTCTTCTCTCTGTTCATACTGATTTGATGGGCAAGCTGGAAATAGCCTTTTACTTTTTTATGTATAACTGAATTTTTAGGAATATGTGGTGTCCCTGTAGTTCATTTTTGAGCACCTAGATGCTAGTAGAAATGTAATGAGTGAAACACGATGGGAACTGGTACTTAAACTTGATTTTTATTTGGTTTTTTTTTTTTTCCTTCCCCATTAAGATTGTTGATGGCATGTTGTCCCGTGGGACAATCCCCATTCCGTTCAGCGGAGTCTTCAGTCTAGGACTTTTAAGTGACAAAGTTTGTCCTTCCAAAAAGGGACTAGTCATTCCTAGGACCGAGGCATAGACTTGGAGAGTCGCTTAAGTACGTGGGAATTAAAGCCAACTTTCAGTTGATGTTGCTGCTGTTGGTCTTTGCTTTCATTGATTTCTCCACCACTCCCTCGTGGTTGGGAGCTCTGAATCGTAATGTTTTTCAGTCTCTAACACATTTCCACCCCCACCCCCCAAAAAAAGGAGAGGCAGTGTCTAAAAGTTAATTAGTTTCCTCACAAATGCGTGAGTAAATAAAATTTGAGTTATGATGATTAAAACCATATAAATGACACCAGTCTTGCAGATCTGGACTATTTCTGAACAGGCATTCATCACATGCAGAAGTCGTCAGGGTACAGATCACCTGCGCTTCATGCTCTGACAAGACAAAATGCTGAGGCAGGGATGAGCTCTGAAAGAAGAAGGAAAAAAAAAAAAAAGGATACAGGGTCACGGTTTTGTTTTGTTGTTGTTTGTTTTTAGAGAGTGCAATATTGACTGGTGCCAGCCTGCAGAGCTCTTCTGCTGCCTGACCTCTCCTTCTCTTTCATGGCTGTAATTGTCGTTTGGATAATTGTAGAAGAGCAATTAAGTTACTTGCCTCTGTGAATGTGCTGGTAATACCAGGAAGGCAAATGCTTGAACCAGTAGTGAATAACTTGGCGACGAGTAGAATTTCTGAAGGAAGAACAGCAGCAGCAACAGGAAGCAAATAGCAAGTGACCAAAAACTTGCGTGTGTCAAATGCATCAAAGCTTTCTTGCCGAACATTGTTTGGCAATATGTTCCAAATGGCTTTTTTCGGTAAACGTAAATTTTCAGGAAGTTCAGGGGTGTGTGTGGCAAAACGTGTCCCTGTGCGTACGCGTCCTGCTACGTAAATAGCATGGGTCAGTGGCAAGTCCAGTGGCAGGGCTGCTGTTCCCTACTCTCGACGTTGCCGTGGTAGCGTTGCGGTATTTAGACCTTCACGGGCAGGCTGAGGAACGGAAGGAGAATGCCCGTTTTCTGTAAGGGCTCAGAATGCCGACCCTTTTCTCTGCCTGCCGCTCCCCTGTGCGTGAGATGAAGCTGTTTTATTTTTCTCCCTTGTTCCCGGTCTAAATATTTCTGGAGCTGTTGCTGCTGTGGGTTTGCAATTGGTGTTACTGCGTTTTTGTAGCGTTCTAGCGATGGGTCGTTTCTGCTGTGGCGAAGCGTCGAGATACGGTTTTCGGTTTAAAGCGTCAGAAACTACGTTCACCGAAACCGGTAACTCGCGGCGCAGGGGAAACCGATCTGGCGCGTGCAGCTGTGCTCGCAGGGCTGCTCGGTGGCTCCTCATCAAAACGGCAGGGTGTGTGCGTGGACATTCGTAGGGTTGCGCTCTGGGTCCGAGAGCGTTAACGTATTTTTGCTGTTGGAAGATGGAATGGAGCGTGTGCCTGTTAAATCTCAGGGCGGTCAAAAGCTAGAGGGACCCTGAGCGGGTTTGGTGGCACGACTGCAGTTTTAAAAGATCTTGACCGTTTGGAGCAGCGGCCTGGAAAAAATGATTCCTTTTTTGCAACGAGGCAGTTCACAAGGACAGATGTGTTGCTGTGCTCTTTAGCAAAACTACTCAACTTGGGACGTATAGGGTGATGAAGCCTCGGCTATACGAAGGCTTGAGAAAATGTATGTAGGTCTCTATGTCTGTCACCTGCGTGTATCTAGGAAAGTGAGTTCTAGTGAAAGTAAAGTTGCTGATGAGTCAAAAAAGAAAGGGGAAAAAAAAAGGCATGGTTGTCTGAAAAATGCAAAAGCTCTAGTGGCCTGTGTCAACAACTGTACCGAAGATGACGCAAAAATACTTTTTCCTCCGCTCAGTCGTACTGTCTTCACAAACCTTCACCAAAAAAAAAAAAAAAAGGCAGCTTTGGATTCCTGCCCAGCTTTGTGCTAAAGTGTTGTTTTGTTTTTTTTTTTTTTTTTTTCCTTCTCTCAGTTGGATGTCAGCTGCCACCGTTTCGCCCTGGTTGCCCTTTCTTCTGCCGTGAAGGTACGAGACAGATGGAAAGTTTCCGTAGTGGTCTGCATTTGAAGAATATTTTTTATTTGAAGAATAAAATAAAGAGGATCTGTAGGGTTTAGGGATTATTCTGTGCGGGGCCCGGACGATAGAACACCAATATGATGATTAAAGTCGTCCCTTTATTGAGCTTAGCTGATCATTTTTATACAATTCTCTAAGTTGTTTAGAAACTCTGATTTGTTGCTGCATGCAAGCATTGGGTGTCCACGTGCACAAGCATAAACGGTGATTGGTTACATCGGTACTGTCCACGCGCACAAACGTAAGATAAAGTTAGTTATACCCGCTCTGTACACGCGCATAAACATAGGACATAATTGGCCGTATTAATTAGAGCATGCAGGACTTGTCTTAGTCCAATTGGTCGAGATAAGCCCCTGAATTGAGGTTGGTTGTGCCAAGTTCCCTTTATCGTGGAATGTGCACCTGTGTTTTTCTAATTGGTATCTTTCTTTTTGTCTCTTCTTGTTTATTCTGTTCAAGGCCTTCTAAAAGCGTCTGGAACGCTCCTGTGACCATGAGCTACTTTTAGGCCCAATGACTAAATTCCCTATAACTGAACATTACAAGGATCCAGCTAGCAGCTGCAGACAGGAGATAGCCTGGCTCTCCAGGTGAGGATGGATCCTTCTTCGTGTAGTCCTCAGCAGATCCGATCACCAGTGTGCACGGCAGGGGTCTGTATGCGTAACCAAAACCACAGTACAGTCATGTAGTGTGTGTGTGCATGTGAGGCTGTGTTTCTAGGAAGCCTCATATTGTAAGAGCTGTAAGGCACCAATCTATTCCCTTAGGTGGATGACAGTCAAGTGACTGCAGCTACAGAGGAGGAAGGGAGAGGGAGAGAGAGACAGACATGTCTGAACTGTCAAATTCTCCCAGCAGCTCCAAGAGCGGGAGGTACAGTGAGTCCTGGACCCCTGGGGCTGTGTCACCCCTCTTCTGCATCCCAGTCCCTCCCTGCCCCCACCTTTTCTTTCTCTCACTGCTTTAATTTTTTTGTTTTTTTCTTCCTGTACCTCTCCCTCTCTTGTTCTCTAAGTCCCCCTCTTTCTCTGTTGTTCTGCCTCTCTGTTTTCTTTTTCTCTCTGCACTTCTGACCTGTCCCATCCCTCTTTTTTTATCCTCTGTGTCTGCCCTGCAGCCCATCACTACTTTTTCTTTCTCCATCTATCCGTCTGTCGTCTTATCCCAATCTTGTTAATTCCTCCCTGTCTGCCCTTTAGCCCTTGACAGTTCCCGCTGCTCTCAGCTGTCTGATGCTGTGTCTCTATTTTTAAATTCCTTTTCCTGCCCTGTATTCTGGATACACTTTTACTTTCTTAGATTCTTTTGTTCCAGGTCCCTGTCTCTATGTTTTAACTTCTTCCCTCACTGTCCCATAGCCCATTTTTGTCTTTATTATTCTCTCTCTGTCTGGTTCCCTGTCCCTATTCTTTATTTTCCCTCTCTCTTCCCTTTAGATCATCAGTGTTTTTGATATTTCTCAGTCTCTCTCATCTACCTCACTGTCCCCTTTTTTAATTCTTCCTTCTGCCCTGTGGCTCATCACTAATATTTGTTTTTCTCCATTTCTCTGTCTGGTATCCTCTCCCTTTTTATTAGTTCCTCCTCTCTGTCCTGTAGCCCATTGCTACTCCCCCCCCCCCCCCGCCCCGCCCCGCCCCATGTCTGTCTGTCTCCCTTTCCATACTTTTCAATCCCCCCTCTCTGCCCTGTAGCCAATCACTGTTGTAGTGAGTTTGTGTGGCAAGCTGGGGCAGGGCAGTGGGCAGGGGCTGCAGGGATGGGTTCTGTGAGAAGACACCAGGACTTGCCCCCATGTTGGGCAAAGCCAGTTCCAGCTCCAAGATGGAGCTGCTACTGGTCAAAGCTGAGCCAACCAGCAACCCTGGTAGCACCTCTGTGATATTTAAGAAGGGCTAAAAAATGCTGTGCAGAAGCTGTCAGTCCTGCAGACACCAAAGTCAGCGAAGAAGGAAAAGGAGGAGGTGATCCAGGTCCTAAAGCAGATTCCCCTGCAGCCTGCAGTGAAGACCATGGTGACACAGGCTGTCTCCCTGCAGCCTACGGAGGTCCATGGCAGAGCAGATATGCACCCTGCAGCCCGCCAGAGCAGGCGGATGCACCCAAAGGAGGCTGTGACGCTGTGGAGAGGAGTCCACACTGGAGCAGGTTTTCTGGCAGGACCTGTGGCCCCATGGGAGTGACACCACACTGGAACAGAAGAAGAACATGAAGAAGGAAGGAGCAGCAGAGACAACTTGTGATGAACTGACTGCAACCCCACACTCCCTCTCCCCCTGTGCCGCTTGGTAGGAGGAGGTAGAGAAGTCAGGAGTGAAGATGAGCCCAGGAAAAAAAGAGAGGGGTGGGGGGAAGGTGTTTTTCAGATTTGTTCATATTTCTCATTATTGTATGCTGATTTTGACTGACAAATTAATTTCCCCAAGTTGAGTCTGTTTTGCCTGTGACAGTAATTGGTGAGTGATCTCTTTGTCCTTATCTTGACCCACAAGCTTTTTTGTTGTATTTTCTACCCTCCTGTCTTGTTGAGGAGGAGGAAAGATAGAGCGGCTTGGTGGACACTCGTCAGCCAGGCAAGGTCAACCCACCACAGTTTCCTTCTATCAGGCTCCCTGTCCCTATTTTTTAAATCTTGCCTATGTTTCTTGTATGTCATCACTTTTGAAACTTCCTACCTCTCCATCCCTATTTAAATTCTTGCATGTTTCTTAAACCCAGCTTGCTACTTTTCCCTCTGTCTCCCTGACCTTATTTTAATTTCTCGCCTGTGTTTCTTGTACCCTGTTGCTTTTCAAATTTCGTTCTTAACGTCTCCCTCTATGCAGCTTCATGTACCTACTTTTTGATTCTTGTACTCTGTTGCTTTCAAAATTTTCTTTCTAGGTTTCCTTCTATCCATCTCCCTGTCTCTAGTTCTTAACTCTTCCCTCTCTGTCCTGTACCCTGTCACTTCTTACATTTTCTTTCTACATCTCCTTCTTTCTACATCTCCCTGTGCCTATTTGTTAGTTCTTGCCTATGTTTCTTGTATGCTGTTGCTTTTTAAAATTTTTCTCTCTACCTGGCTCCCTGTTTCTTTTTTCTAGTTCTTGCTGTTTCTTCTCCTGTATCACTTGAGAATGTTTCCCTGTCCCTTGTCCCGTCTTTATCTTCCTGTCCTGCCACTCTCTTCCCCTTCTCTTCCCTGCTTCCTATTATTTATTCCTCCATCTCCATCCCTGTTGTTCTGCTCAGTCTCTCTGCTCTTCTCTCTCTACACCGTTTTCCTGCTTCTTGTCCCTCTCTTGTTCCCAGCATCCAATTTCCTGGCTCCCTGTCTTGCACCTCTGTGTCCCTCTGTCCTTCCTCCTGCTTTTCTCTTCCCTTTTATCCCCCCATCCTGCTGCCTTTGTGCACCGAGCCTTGTAGCCAACTCATTGCCAGGATTTCTTATATGCATTAATGAATAAATTTTTCCTGCCTCCTCTGTCTCCCTGGATGAGCGTAGGTGCAGGGGCAGGGATGATGTGCTGTGGGGCTTTGGCAATGGCCCCTATTCCTGACGGGCTCCAGCTGGGGCTGGGACAGCCTCAGGTGTGGCCAGTGAGGCTGAGGATGGGGCTGGCCCTGCTGTGTGAAGGGGCTCCAGCTGTAAAGGGGGCTGCCTGGGCAGGGGAACTGGCTGAGGAGGGAGTGCATGGGGGTCTGGCTGGTAGGTGCTTGCAGCAAGGAATGGCCAGTCCCTGTGGCAAGGAAGGATCCCTCTGAGCTGTCCCTGGCCTTTGTTGGCTACATGCGTGAGCCACCATGTATCAAAGCAAGCCTTGTGGATGAGGAGCATTGAGGCATCCGCTGTGTGCTGCCGAGTGGATGAGGGTCAGGCAGCCGGCACTGGGGAGGAGGAAGGGGCAGAAGCAGAGAGAGAAGCATCGGGGCGATGAAGGTCTCCTGCCGGCACCAGGAGCTGTGGTGAGTCACACGTCCTCTCCTCTACACCCTGGCCCACCTCTGCCTCCCTTCTTTAGATGTCTGCCTGCCTCCCTTCCTCTGTCTCCCTCTCTGCCTGCCCACCTATGTGTATGGCTCCTCAAAACTTGTTATTTTTCTGTCAACTCTGCCCAGTACCCTGTTGCCTTTTGATTTTTTAATATGCCTCTCTCTGACCAGCTTCTTCTCCCTGTTTTTTATTTTTTCTGTACCGCCTTGTACCCCATTACTTTGAAAATTTAATTTCTATATCTTCCCCTCTCTGTCTCCCTGACCCTATATTTTAATTCCTCCCTCTCTGTCCTGTACGCAGTTGCTTGAGACTGGCTGGGCATCGGTCAGTTGGTGGTGAGCAATTGTTTTCATTTGCTGTTTTTTTTTTTCCTTGTACAACTTTTAAAAAAAAAGTCTTTTGAATTATTAAACTTTTTATATCAACCCATGAGTTTCTCACATTTACCCTCCCGATTCTCCCCCTATCCCACTGTGGTGGAGTAAGTGAGCAGCTGTATGGTACTTAGTTGCCAGCCAGGGTTAAACCACGATGCTACATCTACTTTTATGAATCTGCCTATTGCTATTTTTTAATTATTTCCTGTCTGTTGTGTACCCTGTTGCTTTGAAAATTTGCTTTCTATGTCTACTTTTATCCAGTTCACTGTCTTTATTTTTTATTTTTTTTCCTCTCTGTCCTGTTTCCCTGTGTCACTTTTAAATTTCCTTTATATTTCTCAGTTTTAGTTCACTGTGGCTATTTTAAATTTTTTTTTTGTCCTGTACCCAATCACTTCTTAAATTTTCCCTCTATGTCTACTTGTATTGAGCTGTGTATCACAGTTTTTTAATTCTTTCCTCACTATTGTGTACCCCGTTGCTTTTTACTTTTTCTTTCTATGTCTACTTTAACCTATTCACTGTCTTTAAGTTATTTCTGTCTGTCATGTAGCCCATCACCTTTTAAATTTTCTTCCTATGTCTGTTTGTTTAATTAGCTGTCCGCATTTTTTAATTCTTTTGTCTCTGTCACATACCCTGTTTTGCTGGTTCTGGATGGGATTGAGTTAATTTTCTTCCCAGTAGCTAGTATGGGGCTACATTTTGGATTTGTGCTGAAAACAGTGTTGATAACACAGGAATGTTTTTGTTATTGCAATCCAGAAGGTAGTTCTGTAGAAGTTAGGTGGTATGCACAGTCTGGCTAGAAATGAATCATAACCCCAGAGCGTTTTGGCTTTTTTATAGGAAACTAAAGCACATCAATTTTGATAACAACATCGTCATTGCATTTAATGAGCTAGTTTCTTACATAGTTTAGAAGGGCATCTATTGTTTTCTATCTACACCCCAGAAAAATTAAGTTTAATTCCCTACCTGGTCCCATTGCTGATGCAATAGTTGTAGCTGTAGTACAGGAGCAAGTAGTGTCATTTCTTGGGGGGGGTTACTTTCTCTGTTCAGGGTCTCATTTGCTGTAAATTTAAGGCAGGTGAGAGCAGTGCTGCTGCTCCTCCAGCTGACTTTATAACTTCTGGTGGTTTGCCCTTCCCCTTTCCCAGGTGATTGTGCTAAGGGTGGTGGGCGGAGGCTCGGGCTATTTGAGCCACAGCCTCTGCTAAGGGAGCTCGTTGTGCTCCTGGGTTTCTCTGGTGTTGGTGCTCAGCTCTTGCTTGAGTCCTTTGCAGCTTTTGAGCTGGCTCAGCCCTTTGGGAAGAGGTGTCTGCCTGAGGTAAGAGCTTCAGGACCAGTCAAGGTTCAGCAGCATGTGTGGTAGAAAGTAACACTTGTATGCAGCTTTTTTTTTTTTCCTTTCTTTTTTTCAGGTCAGTAATTTTGTTTTGAGTGTTCGGGGGTAGAAAGATGGTTTAGTAGTATGCATTGTTTAGTGTATTTTTTTTAATTCTTCATGCATTGTGTTTTCCTGGAATTCCCAACTTTATTGAAAAAGGAGCCTTGTTTTTTCCACCAGTTCTGCTGTATGCTGTGTAAGTTGCTGATATCTCTCTTAACGGGACCGATGGTGACATTGTTTAGCAGGGGTTAGGGTGAGCGTCTTGTATGCATCTGTATATGGAGATTTAGTATTTCTGAAGAAAGCAGAAGGGCCGTGAGGCACAATGCCTTTCAGGCTCTGGGATGCCTCGTCGCTTTTCCTCATTGCCCACAGAATGCCACGTTGTCCCTGGAACCTTTGCAGCTTGTGGCAGGCTCCTCGTAGATTACAGGCCTTGGGACTTGACTTTATTTTGTGGGCATGTAGCAGAGCTCAGAGTCTCTGGGAAGTTGTAGGTTAGGAGGTGCCCCCCGAATTTGGGATGTGGCTCAGAAGAGCGGCTCCTGAGGAGTAGCCACTGAAGGGGGTTCAGGGGTGCGAATGGAGGGCAGGAGGCGTCAGGAAGCAGTGGGGTTCCTTTCCTGACAGTTGAGGAGAAGAAAAGGGGTTTCTAAAGTTTTGGGACTGCTGGGGAAAGGGAGGAGGGTTCACCAGCCCTTCTCAGATGAGTTTTGCAGTTGGATTTGGATGTCATAGCATCATAGAATGGTTTGGGTTGGAAGGGACCATAAAGAGCCTCTAGTTCCTACCCCCCCCCCCCCCCCCCCCCCCCCCAGGGACACCTTCTGCGAGACCAGGTTGCTCAAAGCCCCATCTGACCTGGCCTTGAATGCTTCCAGGGAGGGAGCATCCGCAGGTTCTCTGGGCAACCCGTTCCAGTGCCTCGCCACCCCTAGTGAGAAACGTCTTCCTAACACCTACACTAAAGGTACCCTCCTTAGGACTGAAGTCGTTACCGCCTTGTCCTATTGCTGTACACCCTTGTAAAAAGTCCCTCTGCAGGTTTCTTATAGGCACCCTTTACGTACCGTGAAGTCTGCTCTAAGGTCTCCTGCAAAGCTGCATGCCGGTGAGGGGTCCGAGAAGGTGAGGCGGTCGTCGGCCGGGTCGGTGTTGAATAGCGAAGTATTGTGGGGCTGCTCGGTTAAGCATTTACCTTCTGTTTTGGAGGCGCTGTGTGGGCTATCTTTGAATTGGGTTAGCGTTTGAGGTGAGCTGTGGATTAGTGAGGAGGAGCGTGGGGCCGATGACTTGTCATGAGCGCCATGCTAACTCGGTGTCTCTTGGTACCTTGGGTACCACGAGTGACGACGGCTGCAGGGTCTGAGTCTGGAATGAGCAGGGAAGCGAACGCGGTGGCACTTGTGAGGAGGGGGGAGTTGGGGAAGTAGTTGGTGTTGGCCAGTGGGATGCTTACTCCCTTTTCTGATTTGGTTTTTTTTTGTTTGTTTGTTTTTTTCATTGCAGATGTTGAAGAGCAATGTGTCCCCTTGAGGAACATCCCAGTTAGCCCGTGTGGTTTTGTGGAGGGTGGGTTCGGACCCTCGGCCCTCTGAAAGCTAAGTTGAGGAACCCGGGCTGGGGGGAGGCTGGGAGGAAGGGACACAGCTGGGAATTGCAGGGAGGGGTTTTAAAGTTAGCGCAGGAGAGAGGGCTGCCCCAAAGCAGTCACCTTTGTGCAGGCGAAGGGAGCGAGTTGCTTTTCAGCACGAGACCTGTGTGTGCCAGGCAGGGCAGTTCCAGCCCGTGTCCTCGGTGGCGTGTAGTTTGCGTAGTCTGTCTTGTGCTCTTAGACCTTCCTCAGGTCTCGATGTCCTCGTTGCGCTTTGCGCCGGAGGAGCGCGGCATGCGCTTCGGGTGCTGTCCCTAGCGTCTCGAATGCCCGTACTCATCGGCCCGGTGCCAATCGGGTGCTTCTTTTCTTGCGCTCGGAGCTCTAAAGCATGGATCGGTCTCGGCGGGTTCCGGTCGGTCCTCTTTTGGCAGCGTTCTTCTGGGCTGCATTGGCAGCTCTGCTCTCTAGCCGTCTGTTTTCTTGGACTTGTACTTCTTCCCCGCATCCTGACATCCTTAGGTCTCGATGCCAGGCTTCTGGTGCGTCTGTCGTCTGGGTTTTGACAGTGCCGTCTTGTAACGGGCCATTCTGTTCGACTTCTTTTCTCTGGAGGCTCTGCCGTAGAGCCTCCTGGCCTCATGGTTGCGGCTCCGTAGGTCGTCTTGTCCGAAGACGCCTCCCGTCTGGGCGTCATTCTTCTTGCTGAGAGTTTTCTCTCTCTCTTTGAATCACCTCGTTGGTAGTGTTCCACATGGTGACGTTCTGCGCACGGGTGTGTTTGGCTTGGAGCTGCTCTGCCCGGGGATGTAGAGTCAGGGGTAGGTGGAACAGCGATAAGAGTCTACGGGTCAAATGTTGATGTGCCTAGACCGTTTAGGCAAGGGTTGTACAGTCATCTCGGCTCGAGTAGCCATCGGCGGGCTGCGTGAACAGCCGTGCCGATAGTGTTTCACGGAGACGATTGGAGCTGTGCGGCAGGGGCTGTTGAGGGGCGGTGAAGAGGATTTGACTCTCTAAGGTGTTAGGTCTTGCATGTGATGGGCTTAAATTTTGGCCCTGTTTTTTTTTTTTTTTGTTGGTGGGGGGGTTTTTTGTTTTTTTGTTTTTTTTTTTGTTTTTTTTTTTTTTAAATGGTAGGCTGTAGCTGGACTCCAGATGGTCTTTGTAGATGGAATCAAGACCTCTGGAGTTGTGAAGCTCTTGCTCTGCATCCAGGTGACTCGTTCAATATGTTTGGTTTTGGTTTTTTTTCAGATGCGGAGGGACAAGGTGCGTGCCACAGAGCGACGAGGGAAGGCAGCAGGGCACTGTAAGGAGGTGGGTCCGTGAGTGGAGTTGGAAGGAAGATGCGGCCGGTGGCTCCATGAGACTGCTTTGCTTTGCTGTGTTTTGCAGTTTTCTTGCATTGTATTGGTCTGTATTTGCCTTTGTCTTGTGTTGTTTTGTTCTGTATTTCTACTGACTGTCATGTGAGACTGTCTCGCGTTGCATGGCCCTGCATTGTGTTTTGCATTGCAGTGCTCTGCCCTTGTATCGATTGCCACCAGAGACTGCCTTGCCTTCTATGGTTCTGTATTGGTTTTGTATTGTTTTGGTCTGTACTTGTATTGACTGTCATCTGAGAGTCTCTTGCATTGTCCCTGTTCTGTTTTGTGTGGTATGGC
The DNA here is from genome assembly GCF_947461875.1 of Haliaeetus albicilla. Taxonomy (NCBI): domain Eukaryota; kingdom Metazoa; phylum Chordata; class Aves; order Accipitriformes; family Accipitridae; genus Haliaeetus; species Haliaeetus albicilla. The sequence continues at coordinate 28,251,036 of NC_091502.1, forward strand.
AGTGCTCTGAGCTGTTTTGTCTTGACCGAGATAAGAGTACTGCCTTGTATGGCATTATTTTTGCATGTGAATTACACAGGTCTACGTTTGTCTGTGTGTGTTGTATGGCATTGTAGAGACAGCACAGAAGGTTTAATGACTTTGGGTTCTTTGCATGCAAGGAGCTGAGGGGATCGCAATTGGACTGTGAGCTAGCATAGAGTAAGGCAGTAACTGGGCAATGGTGTTCATAATGTTTATGGGGATGCTTTGTGGCAAGTCTGTAGAAATGGTCAAGGCCTTGAGGTCTGAGTAGCAGCGTGATGGGTCTTGGAGCGATCGGTAACTTTGGGACAGCTCTGTGTTTGAGATGCTCTGTTTTTTCAAGTGCCATGGAGGACACTGACTGTGAGGATGTGTTATTTTGGGAATAGGTGGGAAGCGGTGGAGGACTTCTCTCTCAAGGATGAAGTGTCTATTGAAAAGCTTTGTGTGTTGTTTTTGCAGGTGATGACAGGGCACGAGGTGCTTGAAGGAACCTTGCGTTTAGGTGACACAGCTGCTACGGAGGTTGGACTGTGCCATGTGGCACTGTGAAAGCTAAGTATCGGGTTGAAAATGCACGGAAGGTGGAGATGATGGTGTGTGTTGAAACATTGGTGTAACAGAAGGGCAGTTTGTGGGGAGGTTGGAAGGAGGTTGGGCTGGGGCCAGGGTTTTTGCAGGCAGGGTGATTTTTGAGGCCCCAGTGCCGCAGGCACGGGGTGACGGCCTCTTGAGGCCTCTGGGTGGTAAGATGGATGAGTTGAGAGTGAGGGCTGGCGTGCATGTGATCTGAATGAGTGGTGTGTTGTGAATGTGTCTAACCTTGTAGGGTTATGTGGTTTAGCCTTTTTGTTTTTTTCCTTTCAGGTTGGATGTAGAGTTGAGATGTTTCTCAGGGAATTAGAAAAAAAAACCAAAACAACAACTTAGAATAAAAAAACCCAGCTGGGACATGGGTTGGTTTTTGGTGTGTCCTCCCCTGCCCTGTTTCCCTCCCCCCCCGCCCCGGTCCCAGCTGCTCCATGAGGCAATGTTGATTGCCAGTGTTTGGACTGGGGTCCGGCTCGGGCCTGGGTTTTCACAGGCAGGGTGACTTTTTTCAAGGCTCCTGGGAACAGCATTCCCATGGAGCGCTGCCCTGGAACGTGGTAATTGCCAGTCAGCACAGGGAAATAAGTTGTTTGGTGGATGGTCTTTGGAAAACAGTTGAGGATTTTGCGGGTGAAGGGTGGGGGGAGTTGGACTAGATGGCCAGCATGGAGTAGGCCAGGGTTGCGAAGTGCGTGAGTGTAACTGTATTTTTCTGTGGTGGGTTTGTAAAATATTTGGGTGCTCTTTGTAGTTTGTGATGTAATGATACTTTTCAGTTTTTGTTTTTGTGCCGAGGTGTGGAAGTGGACAGTCTGTCAAGATGAGCGGAGCTCACTCGTTTTCTGCCCGGGAATGGGGATCGTGCAGGTAATGTCACCTCAGGGAGTAAAACTTCTGGATGTGCAGCGACGGATGTAACGGGAGCGAGGAATGTGGAAAAGACCGCTCCGTAGAGAATTGCAGGTACTAATAGTGGCGTTTCTTCTGAAGGTTATGCTAAATTTCTGGAGTTAAAATGTATTTGTAAAAATAATGGTTAAAAGAGGAATAAAACTAATAGTGTCAAAAATTTGACCAGTGAGGCCATAAGTCTTTTCTATATATTGTAGAAAAAGTACATTGTAGAATTGGACTGTAACTACTGACCTAGCTGAACGTATGTGGAATCAGTAATAGACCAAATGAAGCAAAAAAAAAAAAGAAAATGAAAAAAAGACAGGTAATTAGGTCTCCTTGTGAGAATCACAGTAGTAATGGCAATCAGAAAGGCAAGTGTAGAGCGAAGCATGCGCGTTTAGTGCCCATAGGTAAACTTAGCTGTTGAAGTAAGTGAAAGTGTCTGTTAGAATTGGGCATCCAAGGGAAAGTTGTAGATACCTCGAGGTCAATGTAGCTGCTGCTGGGTGAACAGAAAGGGTGTGCGTTCCTGGCTCTAGTAATTGCCCAACTTAGAAATTGGCTCCGCAGCTACGTAACTGTGAAAGGGGCTCGGGCGCGGTGCGGCGCCGAAAGGGGCCCGGGCGCGGTGCGGCGCCGAAAGGGGCCCGGGCGCGGTGCGGCGCCGAAAGGGGCCCGGGCGCGGTGCGGCGCCGAAAGGGGCCCGGGCGCGGTGCGGCGCCGAAAGGGGCCCGGGCGCGGTGCGGCGCCGAAAGGGGCCCGGGCGCGGTGCGGCGCCGAAAGGGGCCCGGGCGCGGTGCGGCGCCGAAAGGGGCCCGGGCGCGGTGCGGCGCCGAAAGGGGCCCGGGCGCGGTGCGGCGCCGAAAGGGGCCCGGGCGCGGTGCGGCGCCGAAAGGGGCCCGGGCGCGGTGCGGCGCCGAAAGGGGCCCGGGCGCGGTGCGGCGCCGAAAGGGGCCCGGGCGCGGTGCGCCGCCGAAAGGGGCCCGGGCGCGGTGCGCCGCCGAAAGGGGCCCGGGCGCGGTGCGCCGCCGAAAGGGGCCCGGGCGCGGTGCGCCGCCGAAAGGGGCCCGGGCGCGGTGCGCCGCCGAAAGGGGCCCGGGCGCGGTGCGCCGCCGAAAGGGGCCCGGGCGCGGTGCGCCGCCGAAAGGGGCCCGGGCGCGGTGCGCCGCCGAAAGGGGCCCGGGCGCGGTGCGCCGCCGAAAGGGGCCCGGGCGCGGTGCGCCGCCGAAAGGGGCTCGGGCGCGGTGCGCCGACTTTGAAATTTGCTCGGGTTCTGTGTGCTGCCGAATTGGGCTCGGTCAATGTGTTACTTTTCTTAAAGGGGCTGAGGTACTGTGTATCTCTGAAATGGGCTTGATTACTGGATAATATGTGTATAACATGTGGGGGGGGGTTTATTCTGTATCTCACTGTCCCCGTTGTCCTTCCTGTTCTTCTCTTTCTCTGACCCTTTGTGGTGCTCCCTACTCTTTTTATTCATGCCTTCTCTCTCTGCAGGGGTCCTAATCTCTCTCTCTCTCTCTCTCCAACCTCCTGTGTTTCTCACAGTCTCTCTCTGTCTCTTGTCATTATTCTCATCTGTCGCTCTCTCTTACTTCCTGTCCCATCATATCATGTTGTATCTGTTCCTCCTGCTTTTTTCTCCATCTGTCCAGATCCCTGTCCCTTTTTTCTTCTATTGCTGGCCCTCTGCCCTGCTTCCTCTTGCTATCTTTCCCGTATTTCTCTCTGTTCCGTTCCCTCTTCCATCCTTTCAAACTGTACCCTCCTCTCCAGCTAGCTGTCCCTTCTCTTTTCTCTCTTCCTCCGTATCTCTCTCACAGCCTATCACAGTTGTTTTTTCCTCCAGTGCTGTCCTGCTCTGTCCCTTTTTTCTCACTCTCATTCTGTCATGCTCCCTGTGTCTTTTTTGAACTCCTCCATCTCTGTCCTGCAGCCTATCACTATTTTTTTCCTCTTCCATCCCTTTGTCCTTCTTCCAGTCTTTGTGTCTCTCTCGCTTTGTTTTTCCTCCCTTCCTTTTTTTCCTTTCTTGCTACATCTCTGTTCTGCTCCCTAGAATAGAATCAAATCACATTGAATCAAATAATGAAATTTGGAAAGGACCTCTAAGATCATTAAGTCCAACCATCAACCCACCGCCACCACGCCCACTAAATCATGTCCCAAAGTGCCACATCTACGTGTGTTTTGAACACCTCCAGGGATGGTGACTCCATCACTACCCTGGGCAGCCTGTTCCAATGCCTGACAACCCTCTCAGTAAAGAATTTTTTTCTGATATCCAAGCTAAACCTCCCCTGGCGCAACTTCAGGCCATTTTCTCTCATCCTATCTCTAGTTACTTGATAGAAGAGACCAGTACCCACCTCGCTACAATCTCCTTTCAGGTAGTTGTAGAGAGCGATAAGGTCTCCCCTCAGCCTCCTTTTCTCCAGACTAAACCACCCCAGCTCCCTCAGCCGTTCCTCATCAGACTTACGCTCCAGGCCCCTCACCAACTCGGTTGCCCTTCTCCGGACACGTTCCAGCAACTCAACGTCTTTCCCGTAGCGAGGGGCCCAAAACTGAACGCAGTACTCGAGGTGCGGCCTCGCCAGTGCCGAATACAGGGGAACAATTACCTCCCTGCTCCTGCCAGCCACACTATTTCTGATACAGGCCAGGATGCCGTTGGCCTTCCTGGCCACCTGGGCACACTGCTGGCTCATAGTCAGCCGGCTGTCAACCAGCACCCCCAGGTCTTTCTCTGCCGGGCAGCTTTCCAGCCACTCTTCCCCAAGCCCATAGCGCTGCACGGGGTCGCCGTGACCAAAGCACAGGACCCGGCACTCGGCCTCGTTGAACTTCATACAGTTGGCCTCGGCCCATCGATCCAGCCTGTCCAGATATCTGTGTAGAGCCTTCCTATCCTCAAGGAGATCAGCCCTGAGTCCCAACTTGGTGTCGTCTGCAAACTTGCCGAGGGGGCACTCGATCTCCTCGTCCAAATCGTCGATAAAGATGTTAAGCAGAACCGGCCCCAACACCGAGCCCTGGGGAACACCACTAGCGACCCGCCACCAACCGGATTTAACCCCATTCACCACAACCCTCTGGGCTCGTCCATCCAGCCAGTTTTTCACCCAGCAAAGAGTACACTTGTCTAAGCCAGGAGACGACAGCTTCTCAAGGAGTATGCCATGAGAGACAGTATCAAAGGCCTTGCTGAAGTCAAGGTAGGTAACATCCACAGCCTTTCCCTCATCCGCCAGGCGGGTCACCCGGTCATAGAAGGAGATCAGGTTGGTCAAGCAGAACCCGCCTTTCGTAAACCCGCGCTGACCGGGCCCAATCCCCTGCTTGTCCCGGACGTGCCACGTGAGCGCTCTCAAGACAAACCGTTCCATAATCTTCCCCGGTACCGAGGTCAGGCTGACAGGCCCGTAGTTCCCCGGATCCTCCCTCCGACCCTTCTCGTAAATGGGCGTCACATTGGCAAGCCTCCAGTCCTCTGGGACCTTCCCCGTTGACCAGGATCGCCGATAGATGAGGGAGAGCAGCTTGGGAAGCACCTCTGCCAGTTCCCTCAGTACTCTGGGATGGATTCCATCTGGTCCCATAGATTTGTGAGCATCCAGATGGCGTAGTAGGTCACTAACTATTTCCTCCTGCATTAAGGGGGGGGAGGGTATATTCTGCTGTTCATCCTCACCTTCCCGCTCAGGAGGCAGAGTACCCTGAGGATAACTGGTCTCCCTAGTAAAGACTGAGGCAAAGAAGGCATTAAGTACCTCAGCCTTTTCCTCATCTCTGGTGGCAACGTTCCCTTCTGTATCCGTTACAGGATAGATATTCTCCTTGGGATTCTTTTTACCATTAACGTATTTGTAAAAACATTTTTTGTCGTCTCTTACGACAGCGGACAGATTTAGTACTAGCAGAGCTTTTGTCTTTCTAATTTCCTTTCTCTATGACCTAACAAGATCCCTGTACTCCTCCCAAGTTGCCCGCCCTTTCTTCCAGAGATGATAAACTCTCCTTTTTTTCCTGACTCCTAGCAAAAGCTCCCCGTTCAGCCAGGCCCGTCGTTTTCCTCGGCGATTCGACTTGCGGCACGGGGGAATAGCCTGGTCCTGAGCTGTTAAGATTTCCTTCTTAAAGAACGTCCGTCCGTCCCTCCTGGACCCCTTTGCCCTTCAGGACCGTCTCCCAAGGGATTCTCTCAACCAGTGCCTCAAAGAGGCCAAAGTTTGCCCTCCGGAAGTCCAGAGCGGTGGTTTTGCTAACCCCCTTCCTTGCCTCACCAAGAATTGAGAATTCTATTATTTCACGGTCGCTAAGCCCAAGACGGCCTCCGACCGTCACACCTCCCACCAGTCCTTCCCTGTTCGTAAACAATAGATCTAGCAAGGCTCCTCCCCTGGTTGGCTCACCTACCGCCTGTGTCGGGAAGTTATCTTCCACACACTCCAGGAACCTCCTAGACTGTTTACTCTCTGCTGTGGCATATTTCCCACAGGCGTCTGGAAATTTGAAGTCCCCCACGAGAACAAGGGCACACAATTCTAAGACTACTGCCAGCTGCTTGTAGAACGATTCATCCGTCTCTTCAACCCTGTCGAGCGGCCTATAACAGACTCCCAGCACAATATCTGCCTTATCGGTCTTCCCTCTCATCCTCACCCATAAGCACTCCACCTTGTCATCACACTCGGGTAGCTCTGTACAGTCCAAACCCTGCCTAATATAGAGAGCCACCCCACCACCTCTTCTACCTTGCCTATCCCTTCTGAAGAGCTTGTAGCCATCCGTCGCAGCACTCCGGTCACGGGAGTCATCCCACCGTGTTTCCATGATGGCGGCTAAGTCATACCTATCCTGCTGCACGATGGCTTCCAGCTCCTCCTGTTTATCGCCCACGCTGCGTGCGTTGGCATAGATGCATTTGAGCTGGCCTATCGAATCCACCCCTAACGTTAGCACGCTGCCCCCAGGCTCATCTCTGGTGCACCTAGTCTTATCCCTTACCCCCTTCAAACCTAGTTTAAAGCCCTCTCTATGAGCCCCACCATCTCACGAGCCAGGATTCTTTTACCCCTTTGAGATAGCTGGATACCATCCGTCGCTAGCAAGCCCGGTGCTGTGTAAACCTCCCCATGATCAAAAAACCCCAAATGCCACCAATGGCACCAGCCTCTGAGCCACATCATCACCAGGTGTGGTTTCCTGTTTTTTCAGTATATTTCCCTGCCACTAAGGGATTGAGGAAAACACTACCTGTGCTTCTTCCACTAATCGCCCCAGTGCCCTGAAGTCCCTTTTGATTGCCTTTGGATTTCTCCCTGCAATCTCATCGCTGCCAACCTACACAACTAGCAATGGGTAATAATCAGAGGTCCGAACCAGACCCGGGAGTTCCCCGGTAATGTCTTTCAACTGGGCCCCAGGGAGGCAGCAGACTTCCCTGTGGCATGGGTCAGGACTGCATATTGGGCCCTCTGTCCCCCTCAGAAGGGAGTCGCCTATGACAATTACCCTCCTTTTTCTTTTTTCAGAGGCTGTGAGAATGCATGGGGCTGCCCGACTGAGCCTAGGCACCTCCCTGGATAGGGCTTCACCTACACCCTGATCTTCGTTGACCCGGTCCTCAAGTTCCAGAGCCCCATTCCTGTTGCGTAGGGGCAACTGGGAAGGTGGGGGAGACCGGGAGGGGATTCGCCTGCCTCCCCAAGCAGGGACCTGTATCCATTCCCCTCCATCTCTTAGGTCCCCTCTTGCCCGGTGGCAAGGGGGCAGGGAAACCTCGGCTTCTCACAGAGCCTCCATCTGCTGCCTCCACCTCAGGGATGGTAGGGTGTGGGTCCACCAACCTATCTCCCTCTCACACTCCTTGATACTCCTCAACCTTTCCACTTCCTCCTTCAGCTCTGCCACCAGGCTGAGCAGATCATCTACCTGGTCACATCTCACACAAGAGGTGTCCCCGCTGCCCTCCGACATCAGTGATAGACTCAGGCACTCCCTGCGTCCAGAGACCTGGACAGCTGCACGTTTACGTGGGAGCTCTGTCCGTGTCGCCACGTTTTTCCTAGCAATGGCTTTCACCCGAGTGGCAGCCATATCGGGGTCTCCTTCTGAGGCCGATACCCACCGCTTCAGTAGCCTTCTCGAGCTGGGAAGGGGGGGGGCTGCGCCCTACCCGCACAAACTGCCGCACCACGGCACACCTTTCTGATGCACCACGCCCAGTTTGCCACGCTCCCGGTCGCTGGCGCTCCTCAGGGCCATTTAAATCTCCCACGGTCGCCCGTGGCAATGCCCACGCCGTGTCAGCCTCTCTCACGAGAGCTGCCGGCTCTGCGCGGTCCCTCTGCTCTTCCCTGGGGCTCCTGGGCCTCGGGAACCTCCCGGTCCGCCTCAATCTAGCGCTTAGCTGCCAAGTTACCATTGTGTCTGCTGGCCTCACCAGTGACTGATGTGATTTTAATAACTACATTGTTATTGCATTTAACGAGCTAATTTCCTACCTAGTTTAGAGACACACATATCTTTTTCTGTCTACGCCTCAGAAAAATTAAGTTGAACTCCTTACCTGGTCACATTGCCGATGCAATAGTTGTAGCTGTAGTACAGGAGCAGGTATCGTTGTTGCTAGTAAGTGTTGCTTTCTCTGTTCAGGGTCTCATTTGCTGTAAATTTAAGGCAGGTGAGAACAGTGCTGCTGCTCCTCCAGCTGACTTTATAACTTCTGGTGGTTTGCCCTTCCCCTTTCCCAGGTGATTGTGCTAAGGGTGGTGGGCGGAGGCTCGGGCTATTTGAGCCACAGCCTCTGCTGAGGGAGCTCCTTGTGCTCCTGGGTTTTTCTGGTGTTGGTGCTCAGCTCTTGCTTGAGTCCTTTGCAGCTTTTGAGCTGGCTCAGCCCTTTGGGAAGAGCTGTCTGCCTGAGGTAAGAGCTTCAGGACCAGTCAAGGTTCAGCAGCATGTGTAGTAGCAAGTAACACTTGTATGCATTTTTTTGTTTTCCTTTCTTTTTTTCAGGTCAGTAATTTTGTTTTGAGTGTTTGGGGGTAGAAAGATGGTTTAATAGTATGCATTGTTTGGTTTTTTTTTTTTTTTTTAATTCTTCATGCATTGTGTTTTCCTGGAATTCCCAACTTTATTGAAAAAGGAGCCTTGTTTTTTCCACCAGTTCTGCTGTATGCTGTGTAAGTTGCTGATATCTCTCTTAATGGGACCGATGGTGACATTGTTTAGCAGGGGTTAGGGTGAGCATCTTGTATGCATCTGTATATGGAGATTTAGTATTTCTGAAGAAAGCAGAAGGGCCGTGAGGCACAATGCCTTTCAGGCTCTGGGATGCCTCGTCGCCTTTCCTCATTGCCCACAGAATGCCCCATTGTCCCTAGAATCTTTGCAGCTTGTGGCAGGCCCCTCGTAGATTACAAGCCTTGGGACTTGACTTTATTTTGTGGGCATGTAGCAGAGCTCAGAGTCTCTGGGAAGTTGTAGGTTAGGAGGTGCCCCCCGAATTTGGGATGTGGCTCAGAAGAGCGGCTCCTGAGGAGTAGCCACTGAAGGGGGTTCAGGGGTGCGAATGGAGGGCAGGAGGTGTCAGGAAGCAGTGGGGTCCTCTCCTGACAGTTGAGGAGAAGAAAAGGGGTTTCTAAAGTTTTGGGACTGCTGGGGAAAGGGAGGAGGGTTCACCAGCCCTTCTCAGATGACTTTTGCAGTTGGATTTGGATGTCATAGCATCGTAGAATGGTTTGGGTTGGAAGGGACCATAAAGAGCCTCTAGTTCCTACCCCACCCCCGCAATGGGTAGGGACACCTTCCGCGAGACCAGGTTGCTCAAAGCCCCATCTGACCTGGCCTTGAATGCTTCCAGGGAGGGAGCATCCGCAGGTTCTCTGGGCAACCCGTTCCAGTGCCTCGCCACCCCTAGTGAGAAACGTCTTCCTAATACCTAAACTAAATGTACCCTCCTTAGGACTGAAGTCGTTACCGCCTTGTCCTATTGCTGTACACCCTTGTAAAAAGTCCCTCTGCAGGTTTCTTATAGGCACCCTTTACGTACCGTGAAGTCTGCTCTAAGGTCTCCTGCAAAGCTGCATGCCGGTGAGGGGTCCGAGAAGGTGAGGCGGTCGTCGGCCGGGTCGGTGTTGAATAGCGAAGTATTGTGGGGCTGCTCGGTTAAGCATTTACCTTCTGTTTTGGAGGCGCTGTGTGGGCTATCTTTGAATTGGGTGAACGTTTGAGGTGAGCTGTGGATTAGTGAGGAGGAGCGTGGGGCCGATGACTTGTCATGAGCGCCATGCTAACTCGGTGTCTCTTGGTACCTTAGGTACCACGAGTGACGACGGCTGCAGGGTCTGACTCTGGAATGAGCGGGGAAGCAAATGCGGTGGCACTTGTGAGGAGGGGGGAGTTGGGGAAGTAGTTGGCGTTGGCCAGCGGGATGCTTACTGCCTTTTCTGATTTGTTTTTTTTGTTGTTGTTTTTTTTCATTGCAGATGTTGAAGAGCAATGTGTCCCCTTGAGGAACATCCCAGTAAGCCCGTGTGGTTTTGTGGAGGATGGGTTCGGACCCTCGGCCCTCTGAAAGCTAAGTTGAGGGACCTGGGCTGGGGAGAGGCTGGGAGGAAGGGACACAGCTGGGAATTGCAGGGAGGGGTTTTAAAGTTAGCGCAGGAGAGAGGGCTGCCCCAAAGCAGTCGCCTTCGCGCAGGTGAAGGGAGCGGGTTGCTTTTCAGCACGAGACCAGTGTGTGCCGGGCAGGGCAGTTCCAGCCCGTGTCCGCGGTGGCGTGTAGTTTGTGTAGTCTGTCTTGTGCGCTTAGACCTTCCTCGGGTCTCGACGTCCTCGTTGTGCTTTGCGCCGGGGGAGCGTGGCATGCGCTTTAGGCGCCGTCCCTAGGGTCTCGAATGCTCTTACTCATCGGCCCGGTGCCAATCGGGCGCTTCTTTTCTTGCGCTCGGAGCTCTAAAGCATGGATCGGTCTCGGCGGGTTGCGGTCGGTTCTTTTTGTGGCGTTCTTTCGGTCTGCTTTGGCAGTTTTCTCAGACTGGGAGTTCTTCCCCGCGTCTTGATGTTCCTAGGTCTTGATGACAGGCTTCTGGTGCATCCATCATCTCTGTTTTGACCGTACTGTCTTGTAACAGGCTGTTACGTTGGACTCCTTGGGGTCTGCCGTACAGCCTCGTTGCCTCAGTGTTTTGGACGCTGTAGGTCGTCTTGCCAGATGCCCCCTCCCATCCGGGAGTCATTCTTCTTGCCGAGAGTTTTCTCTCTGAATCACCTTGTCTGTACTGTTCTGTCTTGTGTTGGTCTGTGCACAGGTGTGTTTGGCTTGGAGCTGCTCTGCCCGGGGCTGTAGAGTCAGGGGTAGGTGGAACAGAGATAAGCGTCTATGGGTGAAATGTTGATTGGCCTTCATTGTTTAGGCAAGGGTTGTACAGTCATGTGGGATCGAGCAGGCATTGGTGGGCTGTGTGGACAGCAACGTTGAGATTTCTTTACGGAAATGATTGTAGGCTTGTGGCAGAGGCTGTTGAGGGGTGGTGAAGTGGATTTGAGTCTCTAAGGTGTTGAGGCTTGCATGTGATGGGCTTAAAGTTTGGCCCTGGGTTTTTTGTTTGTTTTTTCTTTTAGAATGGCTGGTTGTAGCTGGAGTACTGGTATTCCTAGATGGAATCAAGATCTCTGGAGTTGTTAGGCTCTTGCTCTGCATCCAGGCTGACTCGTTTAATATGGGGTTTTATTCAGATGCGGAGAGACGAGATGCGTGCCCCAGAGTGACGGAGGAGGGGAGCGGAGCGCCGTAAGGAGGTGGGTCTGTGAGTGGAATCAGAGGGAAGATGCGGCCGGTGGCTCTGTGACTAGCTGATAGGGTTCTTTTTTTCTTTTATTTTGAAGGTGCGAAGCAAGGAGCGAAGCGGGCCATCGGTACCGGAGGTGACTCGGGCAAGGTGAGCCGTGAGTAATGGGTTGAAGCAATCATTTCTTTGGTGGTGTTGTATTGTTAGCAGAGTTGGAAGCATCCCTCTTCATTTGTGCTTTGCAGGCGGTACGCAGGCCTCGATGTGGCAAGCTGTCAATGGCAGAGGCGGGGCGTGTGAGTGGCTGAGGTAAAGGAGTGGGAGATGGGAATCGGTCTGGGCAGGCTGAGGTTTTGGGCGGCCTCTCAGCACGCGTCTTCTGCTTTGGTTTTTGCAGGTGGCACGCGCAGCCTCGGAGGGGTGAAGCCACAGAGTGATGAGCAGTCTGAGAAGGTGAGGTGGTTGTTGGCCGTCTCGGTGTTGAATAGCTAAGTGGCTGGCTAGTTCAACATTTACCTTTTCTTTTGCAGGTGCTGTGTGGGCTACCTTTGGAATTGGATGAGCGTTTGAGGTGAGCTGTGGATTAGGGAGGAGGAGTGCGAGGCCGGTGACTTCTCATGAGCGCCATGCTAACTTGGTGTATGTTAGGTATGATGAGCGATGATGGCTGCAGGGTGTGACTCTGGAATGTGCAGGTAAGTGTAACACCGTGGTGTGCGTGATTAAGTGGGGACTTGAGAAAGTAACTGGCGTTGTCCAATGTGATGCTTACTCTCGTCTCTGGTTGTGTTGTTGTTTGTTTGGTCTTTTTTTTTTCTTTTTATTGCAGATGACGAAGAAGTATGTGTTGCCTGGAGGACCATCCCGGTTTACCTTGTGTGGGTTTTGCTGAGGATGGATTTGGCCCCTCGGCCCTCTGAAAGTTAAGTTGAGGCACCAGGCCTGTGGAGAGGCTGGGAGGGAGGCACAAAGTTGGGAATTGCTGGGAGGGGTTTTAAGGTTAGTGTAGGAGAGAGGGCAGTCCAGGAGCAGTGCCCTTTAGGCACGGGAAGGGAGCAGGTTGCTGTTGAGCCCGAGACCAGCGTGTGCCGGGCAGGGCAGTTCCAGCTTCTCTCTGTGGTGATGCGTAGTTTAGCGTAGCCTGTCTTCTGCATCTTAGACCTTCCTTGGGTCTCGATGTACTTGCCGCTCTGTGTGCTCAGGGAGCCACGGCGTGTACTTTGGGCAGTGTTCCTAGGGTCTCGAATGCCCGTACTTGTTGGCATGGTACCAATCAGGTGCTTCTTTTCTTGCGGTCAGAGCTCTAAAGTGTGGATTGGTGTCAGCGTTGTTCTGGCCCGTTCTCTTTTGAGATGTTCTTCCAGGCTGCTTTGATGGCTCTTCTCTCTAGCCATGTGTTTTCTTCGACTGGGACTTTTTCCCTGCATCTTGATGTTCCTAGGTCTTGAGGACAGGCTTGTTAAGCATTTGCTGTCTGGGTTTTGATAGTGCCATCTTGTAACAAGCTGTGACTTCTGACAACACTTCTCTGAGGCCGTTGTAGAGGCTCCTTGCCTCATTGCTTCAGACGCTCTAGGTCATCTTGCCGGATGGTGACTGCCGTCCGGGAGTCATTCTTCTTGCTGAGAGTTTTCTCTCTCTTTGAATCACCTTGTTTGTACCGTTCTGTGTTGTGTATGTTGCGTGCATGGATGTGTTTGGCTTGGAGCTGCTCTGCCCAGGGATGTAGAGTCGGGGGTAGGTGGAACAGCGATAGGAGTCTACGGGTGAAATCTTGCTACGACTAAATCATTTAGGCAAGGGTTGTACGCTCATCTGCGATCGAGTAGCCATAGTCAGGCTGTGTGGACAGCTGTGCCGACAGTGTTTTAGGAGATGATTTGAGCCGTGTGGTGCGGCTGTTGAGGGGTAGTGAAGCAGATTTGAATCTCTAAGGTGTTAAGTCTTGTATGTGATGGGCTTAAAGTTTGGCCCTTTTTTTTTTTTTTTTTTTTTTCATGGCAGGCTGTAGTGTGACTCCGGATGGTCTTCCTAGATGGAATCAAGACCTCTGGAATTGTTAAGCTCTTGCTCTGCATCCAGGCGGACTCGTTCAATATGTTTTTTTTTCAGATGCAGAGGGACAAGATGCGTACTACAGAGCGACGGAGGAGAGGAGCGGAGCGCCGTAAGGAGGTGGGTCTGTGAGTGGAATAAGAGGGAAGATGCAGCTGGTGGCTCTGTGACTAGCAGATAGGGTTTCTTTTTTTTTTCTTTTATTTTGAATGTGCGAAGCAAGGAGCAAAGCGGACCATCAGTACTGGAGGTGTCTCGGCAAGGTGAGCCGTGACTGCTGGGTTAAAGGAACCGTTCCTTTGGAGGTGTCGCATTGTTGGCAAAGTTGGAAGCATCCCTTGTTTGTTTTTTGCAGGCAGTATGCATGCTTTGACGTGGCAAGCTCTTGACGACAGAGCGGGATGGTCGAGCGGCCAAGGTAAAGGAGTGGGGGTTGGGAATCGGTCCGGGCAGGCTGAGGGTTTGGGCGGCCTCTCAGCATGCGTCTTCTGTTTTGGTTTTTGCAGGTGGGGCATGCAGCCTCAGAGGAGCCATGCCGCGGGCCAATGAGGAGTTTGAGAAGGTGAGGTGGTTATGGGCTGAGTTGGTGTTGAATAGCAAATATTACACGGTTGCTTGGTTAAGCATTTATCTCTTGTTTTGCAGGCGCTGTGAGGGCCACCTTTGGATTTGGATGAGCATTTGAGGTGAGCTGTGGATTAGGGAGGAGGAGAATGGGCCTGGTGAGTCTCACGACTGCTATGCTAATTTTGTGCGTCTTGCTGTCTCGGGTACCGTGAGCGCTGATGGCCGCAGGGTCTGAGTCTGGAATGAGCAGGTAAGCATAACGCTGTGGTGTGTGTGATTAAGTGGGGGGTTGGGAAAGTAGTTGGTGTTGGCTGATGGGTTACTTACTGCCTCTTCTGATTTTGTTGCCTTTTTTTTTTTTTTTTTTTTTTTTGTCTTCACTGCAGATGACGAAGAGGAACCTGGCGACTGCCGGATCGTCCCAGTTAGCCCATGTGATTTTTGCGGAGGATGGATTCGTACCCTCGGCCCTCTGAAAGTTAAGTTGAGGGACCCGGGCTGGGGAGAGGCTGGGAGGGAGGGACACAGCTGGGAATTGCCGGGAGGGGTTTTAAAGTGAGAGTAGGAGGGCAGGGCTGTCCAGGAGCAGTCCTGTTTGGGCAGATGAAGGGAGCGGGTTGCTTTTGAGCCCGAGGCCAGCGTGTGCCGGGCAGGGCAGTTCCAGCCTGTGTCCGTGGTGGTGTGTAGTTTGTGTAGTCTGTCTTGTGCGCCTTCGATCTTCCTCGGGTCTCAATGCCATCATCAGTCTTTGCGCTCAGGGAGCGCGGCATGCGCTTCGGGCACCGTCCCTAGGGTCTCGAATGCCCTTACTCATCGGCACTGTGCCAGTCGGGTGCTCCTTTTCTTGCGCTCGGAGCTCTAAAGCGTGGATCTGTCTCGGCGGGTTCCGGTCGGTCCTCTTTTGCGGCGCTCTTCCGGGCTGCTTTGGCAGCTCTGCTCTCTAGCCGTCCGTTTTCTCGGACTGGGACTTCTTCCCCGCATCCTGACATCCTTAGGTCTCGACGCCAGGCTTCTGGCGCATCCATCATCTTGGTTTTGACGGGCTTGATCTTGTAACGGGCCCTTACTTTTGCCTCTTCTTCTTTGGGGCTGTCGTAGAGCCTCCTCGCTTTGTGGTTTTGGGCGCTGTAGGTCAATTTGCCGGATGGCGCCTCCCGTCCGGGGGTCGTCATTCTTCTTGCTGAGAGTTTTCTCTCTCTTTGAATCGCCTTGTTGGTAGTGTTCCGTGTTGTGTGCGTTTGTGCACGGGTGTGTTTGGCTTGGAGCTGCTCTGCCCGGGGCTGTAGAGTCAGGGGTAGGTGGAACAGCGATAAGAATCTACGGGTGAAACGTCGATGTGCCTAGTTTGTCAGCATTGAGGGTTAAATGATTTTTGAGTCATTGCGTGTCAGTAGGGGAGTGGATTGCAAGTGGATTGTGAGGTAGAATATAGTAAGGCAGTGAGTGGGCATGGGTGTTAACATTTGTTTATGTGGACACTTTGCGGTAAGCTTCTAGAAATGGTGAAGGCATTGAGGTTTTTGTTTCTGGAATAGGTGCGAAGCAGGAGTGTGGAGCTGTGGAGGATTTTTTTATGCCGAGGGTGAAGTTTGTATTCAAGAGTTTTGTGCGTTGGTTTTGCAGGTGATCGCGGGGCACGAGGCGTTTGAAGGAACCTTGCGTTTAGGCGATGTGGCTGCTACGGAGGTTGGACTGTGACAAGTGCCACTATGAAAGCTAAGTGTCTGGTTGAAAATCTATGTATGGTGCAGATGGCGCGTGTTGAAGCGTTGCTGTAATGGAAGGGCAGTTTGTGGGGAGGTTGGGCTGGGGCCAGGGTTTTTGCAGGCAGGGTGCTTTTTGAGGCCCCGGGTGCTGCGGGTAAGGGGCGATGGCCCCTTGACACCCTTTGGCGGCGGGATGGGTTAGTTGAGAGCGAGGGCTAGTGTGCGTGTGATCTGAATGAGTGGTGTGTTGTGAATGTGCGTAACGTTGTAGGGTTATGTGGTTTAGCTTTTTAGTGGTCTCTTGCAGGGTGGAGGTAGAGATGTTTGTTAGGCAATTAGGAAAAAATAAAATACAATTAGAATAAAAAAACCCCGCTGGGTGGCTTTTTTTTTTTTTTTTTTTTTTTCCCCCCCTCCGGTCCCGGCTGCTCTGTGGGACAGTGGTCACGGCCAATGTTTGGATGGGGGTCAGGCTTGGGCCGGGGTTCTGGCAGGCAGGGCGATTTTTTTTCAAGGCTCCCAGGAACAGAGCTCCCGTGGAGCGCTCCCCTGGAACCTGGTAATCGCCACCGAGCGCAGGGAATTAGGTTGGTCTGCGGCTGGTCTTTGGAAGACAGTTGAGGATTTTGCGGGCGAAGGGTGGGAGGAGCTGGACTAGATGGCCAGCATGGAGTAGGCCAGGGTTGTAAAGTGGGTGAGTGTAACTTTATTATTCCATGGTGTGTTTGTAAAATATTGAGGTGATCTAATGCTATTTATAATTTTTATGTCTAAGTGTGGAAGTGGACAGTGTGTGAAGAGGAGTGGAGCTCACTTGTTTTTTGCTTGGGAACAGGGATGGTGGAGGTAACGTCACCTCGGGCAGTAAAACTTCTGGACGGGTAGCGACGGACATAAGGGCAGTGAGGAACGTGGACAAGACTGATAGGGTGGAAAAAGCTCTGTAAAACATTGAAATTACATAAAATATTAAAAAAAAAAAAGTAATAGAATATGGCACTGCTGCTGAGTGTAAGTAAAGAAGTTTTTAATTAAAAAAATTTAAAAAATTTAGTATCACAGCAGACGTCATTTCCTAGTGCATCTTTTGAAGTTGCGATTGTAAAAATGTATTACAAAACTTTGAAGTTGGTATTGTAAAACTTAAATTTAAAACAAAACCGCACTAGCCGCTGGCTCAGTCTCTGGGAGTAAAGAGCTATAAGATGAAGTTAAACAATTTACTCCCAGAGCAGAAACCATTTTCCACGGCAAGGTTGCAGTAGGGCAGTGCTTTAACTTTAAAATGTGCAGTACTGCTGTGCTTAACTCTGTCAAAGGCAAGGGCTCGGAGGTCAAAGGTCACCAGGCCCAGGGGTCAAAGCTCATGGGGTCAGGGGTCTAAAGTCACTAAGGTCAAAGGTCGCCGGGGTCAGGGGGGCAAAAGCGCAAAGGTTGAAGGGTCAAGCTCAAAGGTCAGGGGTGGGGGTCAAGGGTCACCAAGTCAGGGTCAAAGCTCGTGGGGTCAGGGGTCACAGGGGTCTGGGGTCAAATGTCACCGGGGGCAGGGGTGAAATATCAAAGGTCACTGGGTCGGGGTAAAAGGTCACAGGGTCAAAGATCAGAGCCCATGGGGTTACGGTCAAAGGTCACCGGGGTCGGGGTAAAAGCTCAAAGGTTCAAGGGTCGAGCTCAAAGGTCACAGACCACCAAGTCCGGATCAAAGCTCACGGGGTCAGGGGGCCAAAGGTCACGGGGCGGGGGTTAAAGGTCAAAGCTCACGGGGTCAGGGGTGGCCGAGGTCTGGGGTGAAATGTCACCGGGGGAGGGTCAAAGGGCACGGGTCAGGGGGCCAAAGGCCACGGGTCAAAGGCCAAAGGCCACGGGGTCAAAGGTCACAGGGGCAGGGGGTCAAAGGTCGGGGATCAGTGGTCAAAGGCCAAGGGGTCGGGGTCAAAGGTCGCGGGCCAAAGGTCAAGGGATCGGAGTCAAAGGTCAACGGGCCAAAGGTCAAAGGTCAGGGGGTCAAAGGTCGGGGTCAAAGGTCGCGGGCCAAGGGGTCGGGGTCAAAGGTCGCGGGCCAAAGGTCAAGGGGTCGGAGTCAAAGGTCAACGGGCCAAAGGTCAAAGGTCAGGGGGTCGGGGGTCAAAGGTCAACGGGCCAAAGGTCAAGGGGTCGGGGTCAAAGGTCAAGGGCCAAAGGTCAAAGGTCAAGGGGTCGGGTCAAAGGTCAAGGGCCAAAGGTCAAAGGTCAAGGGGTCGGGGGTCAAAGGTCACGAACCAAAGGTCAAAGGTCAAGGGGTCGGGGCCAAAGGTCACAGGTCAAAGACCAAAGGTCAAAGGTCAAGGGGCCGGGGTCAAAGGTCACGGGCCAAAGGTCAAAGGTCACGGGGTCGGGGTCAAAGGTCAAGGGCCAAAGGTCAAAGGTCAAGGGGTCGGGGTCAAAGGTCAAGGGGTCGGGGTCAAAGGTCACGGACCAAAGGTCAAAGGTCAAGGGGTCGGGGGTCAAAGGTCAAGGGCCAAAGGTCAAAGGTCACAGACCAAAGGTCAAAGGTCACGGGCCAAAGGTCAAAGGTCACGGGATCGGGGTCAAAGGTCACGGACCAAAGGTCAAAGGTCAAGGGGTCGGGGGTCAAAGGTCAAGGGCCAAAGGTCAAAGGTCAAGGGGTCGGGGTCAAAGGTCAAGGGTCGGGGTCAAAGGTCACGGACCAAAGGTCAAAGGTCAAGGGGTCGGGTCAAAGGCCACGGGCCAAAGGTCAAAGGTCACGGGCCAAAGGTCAAAGGTCAAGGGATCGGGGTCAAAGGTCACGGACCAAGGGTCAAGGGGTCGGGGTCAAAGGTCAAGGGCCAAAGGTCAAGGGGTCGGGGGTCAAAGGTCACGGGCCAAAGGTCAAAGGCCAAGGGGTCGGGGTCAAAGGTCACGGGACAAAGGTCAAAGGTCAAGGGGTCAAAGGTCACGGGACAAAGGTCAAAGGTCAAGGGGTCGGGGCCAAAGGTCACGGGCCAAAGGTCAAGGGGTCGGGGTCAAAGGTCACGGGCCAGAGATCAAAGGTCAAGGGGTCGGGGTCAAAGGTCACGGGTCAAAGGTCAAGGGCTCGGGGTCAAAGGTCACGGACCAGAGGCCAAAGGTCACAGGGGCGGGGCCAAAGGTCACGGGGGCGGGGCCAAAGGTAATTGGGTCAAAGATCGCCTGGCGGGGTCAAAGGGCACCAGGGTAGGGGGCAAAGGTCTTTGGGGTCAAAAGTTCAAAGGTTACCACACCAGAGGGTCAAAAGGTCAACTGTCAGGGTCAAAGGTCACCCGCCGGGGGTCAAAGGTCACCCGCCGGGGGTCAACGGGTCACCGGGTGAAAAGGGCCATCGGGTCAAAGGTCACAGCATGGGTTCGCAGCCTCAAAGGTCACGGTGTCAGGGATCACAGTCTCATGGCTCAGGGCCAGGGGTTAGAGGTCAACTTCCCCAGTTGATATACTGGCTGGGACATCATATGGTATGGAATACCCCTTTGGCTCCTTTGGCTCAGCTGCCTGCACTCCCAGCGCGGTAGGAGAAGCTGAACCATCCTTGACTTAGTATGAACACTGCCTAGTGACAACTAAATCATCGGTCTTTTATCAACATTAGTGTCATGTTAAATGCAAACTACAGCACTATACCGGCTACTAGGAAGGAAATTATCTCTATTCTAGCCAAAACCAGGAAATTCCCTCTGCTCTTTACCTCATTTCTTGCCAAAATTTCTACCTATGCCTCCCTCTATCTGGCTCCCTCTTCCTCTTCTTTATTTCTTCTCACTCTTTCCTTTACCCTGTCGGCTTTAAAAGTTTCTTTATAGGTACGTCTCTCTCCAGCTCCCCGGCCTTATTTTTTAATTTGCGTCCATGCGAATCGTACCCCGTCGCTTTTTGAATTTTTTTTCCCCTATTTCTCCCTCTGTCTTCCTCCCTGTCCCTGGTTGCAAATTGTTTCCTGTTTCCCGTACCCCGCTGCTTTCTCGTTTGTTTCTATGTATCCCCCAGGCCATCTCCCTGCCTTTATTTCTTCATGTTTTCCTATCTGTCTTGTACCCTATTGCTTTTCAAGTTTTATTTCTATGTCCCCCTCCGTCCAGCTCACCGTTCCTATTTTGGAATCCCTCCCTTGAGCTGGGGAAGGGTCTGCCCAGGCACGCCCACCCGAGGGAGCTGACGAAGGTGAACCGTCCGAGGAGGGAATCCAAGGGGGTCCCGCAGGCAGCCACGTCCAGCAAGGAACAGCCAGCCCCCGCGGCAAGGAAGGATCCCTCCGAGCCATCCCAGACAGAGCGCGCCGGCCGCGCGCACGAGCCACCGGGAAGCCTCGCGGGAGAGGAGCGTCGAGGCGCCTGCCGCCGAGGCAGAGAGAAAAGCATCGGGGCGGTGAAGGTCTCCCGCCGGCGCCGGGAGCTGCGGAGAGTCACGCATTCTGTCGCGTGCATCCCGCTCCATCTCTGCCACCCTTCCCCAGATCTCTGTTCGCCTCCCTGCCTGTCCCTCCTTCCGTCTCTCTCTCCACCGGCCCACCTGCCCGCCTGGCTCCCAAAAACTTGTTACTCTTCTGCCAACTCTGCCCCGTAGCGCTTCATCTGTAATATTTTTTTTTTTTTCCTACGATTCCCTCTCTGTGGCTCCCTATTTTTTACTGCTTTCCCACGTTTCTTGTACCCAGTTGCATTTTAATTTCTCTTTCTCCATTTTTCCTAGCAATGGCTTTCAGCTGAGTGGCAGCCATACCGGCGTCTCCTTCTGAGGCCGATGCCCACCGCTTCGGTAGCCTTCTCGAGCTGGGAAGGGGGGGCGGGGGCTGCGCCCTACCCGCACGAACTGCCACGCCATGCCCTTTCTGACACGACACGCCCTGCTTGCCACGCTCCCGGTTGCTGGCGCTCCTCAGGGCCCTTTAAATCTTCCGCGGTTGCCCCTGGCAATGCCCAAGCCGCGTCAGCCTCTCTCACGAGAGCTGCCGGCTCTGCGCTGTCCCTCTGCTCTTCCCCGGGGCTCCCGGGCCTCGGGAACCTCCCGGTCCGCCTCAATCTAGCGCTTAGCCGCCAACTTACCATTGCGTCTGCTGACCTCGCCGGTGACTGATGTGATTTTAATAACTACATTGTTATTGCATTTAATGAGCTAGTTTCTTACCTAGTTTAGAAAGACATCTATCGTTTTCTATCTACACGCCAGAAAAATTAAGTTTAATTCATTACCTGGTCACATTGCCGATGCAATAGTTGTAGCTGTAGTGCAGGAGCAAGTAGTGTCATTTCCTGGGGGGGGTTACTTTCTCTGTTCAGGGTCTCATTTGCTGTAAATTTAAGGCAGGTGAGAGCAGTGCTGCTGCTCCTCCAGCTGACTTTATAACTGCTGGTGGTTTGCCCTTCCCCTTTCCCAGGTGATTGTGCTAAGGGTGGTGGGCGGAGCCTCGGGGTATTTGAGCCACAGCCTGTGCTGAGGGAGGAGCTCCTTGTGCTCCTGGGTTTCTCTGGTGTTGGTGCTCAGCTCTTGCTTGAGTCCTTTGCAGCTTTTGAGCTGGCTCAGCCCTTTGGGAAGAGCTGTCTGCCTGAGGTAAGAGCTTCAGGACCAGTCAAGGTTCAGCAGCCCGTGTGGTAGAAAGTAACGCTTGTATGCAGCTTTTTTGTTTGTTTGTTTTCCTTTCTTTTTTTTCAGGTCAGTAATTTTGTTTTGAGTGTTCGGGGGTAGAAAGATGGTTTAGTAGTATGCATTGTTTAGTTTTGGTTTTTTTTTTTTTAAATTCTTCATGCATTGTGTTTTCCTGGAATTCCCAACTTTATTGAAAAAGGAACCTTGTTTTTTTCCACCAGTTCTGCTGTATGCTGTGTAAGTTGCTGATATCTCTCTTAACGGGACCGATGGTGACATTGTTTAGCAGGGGTTAGGGTGAGCGTCTTGTATGCATCTGTATATGGAGATTTAGTATTTCTGAAGAAAGCAGAAGGGCCGTGAAGCACAATGCCTTTCAGGGTCTGGGATGCCTCGTCGCCTTTCCTCCTTGCCCACAGAATGCCCCGTTGTCCCTAGAATCTTTGCAGCTCGTGGCAGGCCCCTCGTAGATTACAAGCCTTGGGACTTGACTTTATTTTGTGGGCATGTAGCAGAGCTCAGGGTCTCTGTGAAACTGTAGGTTAGGAGGTGCCTCCAGAATTTGGGATGTGGCTCAGAAGAGGGGCTCCTGAGGAGTAGCCACTGAAGGGGGTTCAGGGGCGCGAATGGAGGGCAGGAGGCGTCAGGAAGCAGTGGGGTTCCTTTCCTGACAGTTGAGGAGAAGAAAAGGGGTTTCTAAAGTTTTGGGACTGCTGGGGAAAGGGAGGAGGGTTCACCAGCCCTTCTCAGATGACTTTTGCAGTTGGATTTGGATGTCATAGCATCGTAGAATGGTTTGGGTTGGAAGGGACCATAAAGAGCCTCTAGTTCCTACCCCACCCCCGCAATGGGTAGGGACACCTTCCGCGAGACCAGGTTGCTCAAAGCCCCATCTGACCTGGCCTTGAATGCTTCCAGGGAGGGAGCATCCGCAGGTTCTCTGGGCAACCCGTTCCAGTGCCTCGCCACCCCTAGTGAGAAACGTCTTCCTAATACCTAAACTAAATGTACCCTCCTTAGGACTGAAGTCGTTACCGCCTTGTCCTATTGCTGTACACCCTTGTAAAAAGTCCCTCTGCAGGTTTCTTATAGGCACCCTTTACGTACCGTGAAGTCTGCTCTAAGGTCTCCTGCAAAGCTGCATGCCGGTGAGGGGTCCGAGAAGGTGAGGCGGTCGTCGGCCGGGTCGGTGTTGAATAGCGAAGTATTGTGGGGCTGCTCGGTTAAGCATTTACCTTCTGTTTTGGAGGCGCTGTGTGGGCTATCTTTGAATTGGGTGAACGTTTGAGGTGAGCTGTGGATTAGTGAGGAGGAGCGTGGGGCCGATGACTTGTCATGAGCGCCATGCTAACTCGGTGTCTCTTGGTACCTTAGGTACCACGAGTGACGACGGCTGCAGGGTCTGACTCTGGAATGAGCGGGGAAGCAAATGCGGTGGCACTTGTGAGGAGGGGGGAGTTGGGGAAGTAGTTGGCGTTGGCCAGCGGGATGCTTACTGCCTTTTCTGATTTGTTTTTTTTGTTGTTGTTTTTTTTCATTGCAGATGTTGAAGAGCAATGTGTCCCCTTGAGGAACATCCCAGTAAGCCCGTGTGGTTTTGTGGAGGATGGGTTCGGACCCTCGGCCCTCTGAAAGCTAAGTTGAGGGACCTGGGCTGGGGAGAGGCTGGGAGGAAGGGACACAGCTGGGAATTGCAGGGAGGGGTTTTAAAGTTAGCGCAGGAGAGAGGGCTGCCCCAAAGCAGTCGCCTTCGCGCAGGTGAAGGGAGCGGGTTGCTTTTCAGCACGAGACCAGTGTGTGCCGGGCAGGGCAGTTCCAGCCCGTGTCCGCGGTGGCGTGTAGTTTGTGTAGTCTGTCTTGTGCGCTTAGACCTTCCTCGGGTCTCGACGTCCTCGTTGTGCTTTGCGCCGGGGGAGCGTGGCATGCGCTTTAGGCGCCGTCCCTAGGGTCTCGAATGCTCTTACTCATCGGCCCGGTGCCAATCGGGCGCTTCTTTTCTTGCGCTCGGAGCTCTAAAGCATGGATCGGTCTCGGCGGGTTGCGGTCGGTTCTTTTTGTGGCGTTCTTTCGGTCTGCTTTGGCAGTTTTCTCAGACTGGGAGTTCTTCCCCGCGTCTTGATGTTCCTAGGTCTTGATGACAGGCTTCTGGTGCATCCATCATCTCTGTTTTGACCGTACTGTCTTGTAACAGGCTGTTACGTTGGACTCCTTGGGATCTGCCGTACAGCCTCGTTGCCTCAGTGTTTTGGACGCTGTAGGTCGTCTTGCCAGATGCCCCCTCCCATCCGGGAGTCATTCTTCTTGCCGAGAGTTTTCTCTCTGAATCACCTTGTCTGTACTGTTCTGTCTTGTGTTGGTCTGTGCACAGGTGTGTTTGGCTTGGAGCTGCTCTGCCCGGGGCTGTAGAGTCAGGGGTAGGTGGAACAGAGATAAGCGTCTATGGGTGAAATGTTGATTGGCCTTCATTGTTTAGGCAAGGGTTGTACAGTCATGTGGGATCGAGCAGGCATTGGTGGGCTGTGTGGACAGCAACGTTGAGATTTCTTTACGGAAATGATTGTAGGCTTGTGGCAGAGGCTGTTGAGGGGTGGTGAAGTGGATTTGAGTCTCTAAGGTGTTGAGGCTTGCATGTGATGGGCTTAAAGTTTGGCCCTGGGTTTTTTGTTTGTTTTTTCTTTTAGAATGGCTGGTTGTAGCTGGAGTACTGGTATTCCTAGATGGAATCAAGATCTCTGGAGTTGTTAGGCTCTTGCTCTGCATCCAGGCTGACTCGTTTAATATGGGGTTTTATTCAGATGCGGAGAGACGAGATGCGTGCCCCAGAGTGACGGAGGAGGGGAGCGGAGCGCCGTAAGGAGGTGGGTCTGTGAGTGGAATCAGAGGGAAGATGCGGCCGGTGGCTCTGTGACTAGCTGATAGGGTTCTTTTTTTCTTTTATTTTGAAGGTGCGAAGCAAGGAGCGAAGCGGGCCATCGGTACCGGAGGTGACTCGGGCAAGGTGAGCCGTGAGTAATGGGTTGAAGCAATCATTTCTTTGGTGGTGTTGTATTGTTAGCAGAGTTGGAAGCATCCCTCTTCATTTGTGCTTTGCAGGCGGTACGCAGGCCTCGATGTGGCAAGCTGTCAATGGCAGAGGCGGGGCGTGTGAGTGGCTGAGGTAAAGGAGTGGGAGATGGGAATCGGTCTGGGCAGGCTGAGGTTTTGGGCGGCCTCTCAGCACGCGTCTTCTGCTTTGGTTTTTGCAGGTGGCACGCGCAGCCTCGGAGGGGTGAAGCCACAGAGTGATGAGCAGTCTGAGAAGGTGAGGTGGTTGTTGGCCGTCTCGGTGTTGAATAGCTAAGTGGCTGGCTAGTTCAACATTTACCTTTTCTTTTGCAGGTGCTGTGTGGGCTACCTTTGGAATTGGATGAGCGTTTGAGGTGAGCTGTGGATTAGGGAGGAGGAGTGCGAGGCCGGTGACTTCTCATGAGCGCCATGCTAACTTGGTGTATGTTAGGTATGATGAGCGATGATGGCTGCAGGGTGTGACTCTGGAATGTGCAGGTAAGTGTAACACCGTGGTGTGCGTGATTAAGTGGGGACTTGAGAAAGTAACTGGCGTTGTCCAATGTGATGCTTACTCTCGTCTCTGGTTGTGTTGTTGTTTGTTTGGTCTTTTTTTTTTCTTTTTATTGCAGATGACGAAGAAGTATGTGTTGCCTGGAGGACCATCCCGGTTTACCTTGTGTGGGTTTTGCTGAGGATGGATTTGGCCCCTCGGCCCTCTGAAAGTTAAGTTGAGGCACCAGGCCTGTGGAGAGGCTGGGAGGGAGGCACAAAGTTGGGAATTGCTGGGAGGGGTTTTAAGGTTAGTGTAGGAGAGAGGGCAGTCCAGGAGCAGTGCCCTTTAGGCACGGGAAGGGAGCAGGTTGCTGTTGAGCCCGAGACCAGCGTGTGCCGGGCAGGGCAGTTCCAGCTTCTCTCTGTGGTGATGCGTAGTTTAGCGTAGCCTGTCTTCTGCATCTTAGACCTTCCTTGGGTCTCGATGTACTTGCCGCTCTGTGTGCTCAGGGAGCCACGGCGTGTACTTTGGGCAGTGTTCCTAGGGTCTCGAATGCCCGTACTTGTTGGCATGGTACCAATCAGGTGCTTCTTTTCTTGCGGTCAGAGCTCTAAAGTGTGGATTGGTGTCAGCGTTGTTCTGGCCCGTTCTCTTTTGAGATGTTCTTCCAGGCTGCTTTGATGGCTCTTCTCTCTAGCCATGTGTTTTCTTCGACTGGGACTTTTTCCCTGCATCTTGATGTTCCTAGGTCTTGAGGACAGGCTTGTTAAGCATTTGCTGTCTGGGTTTTGATAGTGCCATCTTGTAACAAGCTGTGACTTCTGACAACACTTCTCTGAGGCCGTTGTAGAGGCTCCTTGCCTCATTGCTTCAGACGCTCTAGGTCATCTTGCCGGATGGTGACTGCCGTCCGGGAGTCATTCTTCTTGCTGAGAGTTTTCTCTCTCTTTGAATCACCTTGTTTGTACCGTTCTGTGTTGTGTATGTTGCGTGCATGGATGTGTTTGGCTTGGAGCTGCTCTGCCCAGGGATGTAGAGTCGGGGGTAGGTGGAACAGCGATAGGAGTCTACGGGTGAAATCTTGCTACGACTAAATCATTTAGGCAAGGGTTGTACGCTCATCTGCGATCGAGTAGCCATAGTCAGGCTGTGTGGACAGCTGTGCCGACAGTGTTTTAGGAGATGATTTGAGCCGTGTGGTGCGGCTGTTGAGGGGTAGTGAAGCAGATTTGAATCTCTAAGGTGTTAAGTCTTGTATGTGATGGGCTTAAAGTTTGGCCCTTTTTTTTTTTTTTTTTTTTTTTTCATGGCAGGCTGTAGTGTGACTCCGGATGGTCTTCCTAGATGGAATCAAGACCTCTGGAATTGTTAAGCTCTTGCTCTGCATCCAGGCGGACTCGTTCAATATGTTTTTTTTTCAGATGCAGAGGGACAAGATGCGTACTACAGAGCGACGGAGGAGAGGAGCGGAGCGCCGTAAGGAGGTGGGTCTGTGAGTGGAATAAGAGGGAAGATGCGGCTGGTGGCTCTGTGACTAGCAGATAGGGTTTCTTTTTTTTTTCTTTTATTTTGAATGTGCGAAGCAAGGAGCAAAGCGGACCATCAGTACTGGAGGTGTCTCGGCAAGGTGAGCCGTGACTGCTGGGTTAAAGGAACCGTTCCTTTGGAGGTGTCGCATTGTTGGCAAAGTTGGAAGCATCCCTTGTTTGTTTTTTGCAGGCAGTATGCATGCTTTGACGTGGCAAGCTCTTGACGACAGAGCGGGATGGTCGAGCGGCCAAGGTAAAGGAGTGGGGGTTGGGAATCGGTCCGGGCAGGCTGAGGGTTTGGGCGGCCTCTCAGCATGCGTCTTCTGTTTTGGTTTTTGCAGGTGGGGCATGCAGCCTCAGAGGAGCCATGCCGCGGGCCAATGAGGAGTTTGAGAAGGTGAGGTGGTTATGGGCTGAGTTGGTGTTGAATAGCAA
Source organism: Haliaeetus albicilla (assembly GCF_947461875.1). NCBI lineage: Eukaryota > Metazoa > Chordata > Aves > Accipitriformes > Accipitridae > Haliaeetus > Haliaeetus albicilla. The sequence goes on from NC_091502.1 coordinate 28,277,770, forward strand.
ATATTACACGGTTGCTTGGTTAAGCATTTATCTCTTGTTTTGCAGGCGCTGTGAGGGCCACCTTTGGATTTGGATGAGCATTTGAGGTGAGCTGTGGATTAGGGAGGAGGAGAATGGGCCTGGTGAGTCTCACGACTGCTATGCTAATTTTGTGCGTCTTGCTGTCTCGGGTACCGTGAGCGCTGATGGCCGCAGGGTCTGAGTCTGGAATGAGCAGGTAAGCATAACGCTGTGGTGTGTGTGATTAAGTGGGGGGTTGGGAAAGTAGTTGGTGTTGGCTGATGGGTTACTTACTGCCTCTTCTGATTTTGTTGCCTTTTTTTTTTTTTTTTTTTTTTTGTCTTCACTGCAGATGACGAAGAGGAACCTGGCGACTGCCGGATCGTCCCAGTTAGCCCATGTGATTTTTGCGGAGGATGGATTCGTACCCTCGGCCCTCTGAAAGTTAAGTTGAGGGACCCGGGCTGGGGAGAGGCTGGGAGGGAGGGACACAGCTGGGAATTGCCGGGAGGGGTTTTAAAGTGAGAGTAGGAGGGCAGGGCTGTCCAGGAGCAGTCCTGTTTGGGCAGATGAAGGGAGCGGGTTGCTTTTGAGCCCGAGGCCAGCGTGTGCCGGGCAGGGCAGTTCCAGCCTGTGTCCGTGGTGGTGTGTAGTTTGTGTAGTCTGTCTTGTGCGCCTTCGATCTTCCTCGGGTCTCAATGCCATCATCAGTCTTTGCGCTCAGGGAGCGCGGCATGCGCTTCGGGCACCGTCCCTAGGGTCTCGAATGCCCTTACTCATCGGCACTGTGCCAGTCGGGTGCTCCTTTTCTTGCGCTCGGAGCTCTAAAGCGTGGATCTGTCTCGGCGGGTTCCGGTCGGTCCTCTTTTGCGGCGCTCTTCCGGGCTGCTTTGGCAGCTCTGCTCTCTAGCCGTCCGTTTTCTCGGACTGGGACTTCTTCCCCGCATCCTGACATCCTTAGGTCTCGACGCCAGGCTTCTGGCGCATCCATCATCTTGGTTTTGACGGGCTTGATCTTGTAACGGGCCCTTACTTTTGCCTCTTCTTCTTTGGGGCTGTCGTAGAGCCTCCTCGCTTTGTGGTTTTGGGCGCTGTAGGTCAATTTGCCGGATGGCGCCTCCCGTCCGGGGGTCGTCATTCTTCTTGCTGAGAGTTTTCTCTCTCTTTGAATCGCCTTGTTGGTAGTGTTCCGTGTTGTGTGCGTTTGTGCACGGGTGTGTTTGGCTTGGAGCTGCTCTGCCCGGGGCTGTAGAGTCAGGGGTAGGTGGAACAGCGATAAGAATCTACGGGTGAAACGTCGATGTGCCTAGTTTGTCAGCATTGAGGGTTAAATGATTTTTGAGTCATTGCGTGTCAGTAGGGGAGTGGATTGCAAGTGGATTGTGAGGTAGAATATAGTAAGGCAGTGAGTGGGCATGGGTGTTAACATTTGTTTATGTGGACACTTTGCGGTAAGCTTCTAGAAATGGTGAAGGCATTGAGGTTTTTGTTTCTGGAATAGGTGCGAAGCAGGAGTGTGGAGCTGTGGAGGATTTTTTTATGCCGAGGGTGAAGTTTGTATTCAAGAGTTTTGTGCGTTGGTTTTGCAGGTGATCGCGGGGCACGAGGCGTTTGAAGGAACCTTGCGTTTAGGCGATGTGGCTGCTACGGAGGTTGGACTGTGACAAGTGCCACTATGAAAGCTAAGTGTCTGGTTGAAAATCTATGTATGGTGCAGATGGCGCGTGTTGAAGCGTTGCTGTAATGGAAGGGCAGTTTGTGGGGAGGTTGGGCTGGGGCCAGGGTTTTTGCAGGCAGGGTGCTTTTTGAGGCCCCGGGTGCTGCGGGTAAGGGGCGATGGCCCCTTGACACCCTTTGGCGGCGGGATGGGTTAGTTGAGAGCGAGGGCTAGTGTGCGTGTGATCTGAATGAGTGGTGTGTTGTGAATGTGCGTAACGTTGTAGGGTTATGTGGTTTAGCTTTTTAGTGGTCTCTTGCAGGGTGGAGGTAGAGATGTTTGTTAGGCAATTAGGAAAAAATAAAATACAATTAGAATAAAAAAACCCCGCTGGGTGGCTTTTTTTTTTTTTTTTTTTTTTCCCCCCCCTCCGGTCCCGGCTGCTCTGTGGGACAGTGGTCACGGCCAATGTTTGGATGGGGGTCAGGCTTGGGCCGGGGTTCTGGCAGGCAGGGCGATTTTTTTTCAAGGCTCCCAGGAACAGAGCTCCCGTGGAGCGCTCCCCTGGAACCTGGTAATCGCCACCGAGCGCAGGGAATTAGGTTGGTCTGCGGCTGGTCTTTGGAAGACAGTTGAGGATTTTGCGGGCGAAGGGTGGGAGGAGCTGGACTAGATGGCCAGCATGGAGTAGGCCAGGGTTGTAAAGTGGGTGAGTGTAACTTTATTATTCCATGGTGTGTTTGTAAAATATTGAGGTGATCTAATGCTATTTATAATTTTTATGTCTAAGTGTGGAAGTGGACAGTGTGTGAAGAGGAGTGGAGCTCACTTGTTTTTTGCTTGGGAACAGGGATGGTGGAGGTAACGTCACCTCGGGCAGTAAAACTTCTGGACGGGTAGCGACGGACATAAGGGCAGTGAGGAACGTGGACAAGACTGATAGGGTGGAAAAAGCTCTGTAAAACATTGAAATTACATAAAATATTAAAAAAAAAAAAGTAATAGAATATGGCACTGCTGCTGAGTGTAAGTAAAGAAGTTTTTAATTAAAAAAATTTAAAAAATTTAGTATCACAGCAGACGTCATTTCCTAGTGCATCTTTTGAAGTTGCGATTGTAAAAATGTATTACAAAACTTTGAAGTTGGTATTGTAAAACTTAAATTTAAAACAAAACCGCACTAGCCGCTGGCTCAGTCTCTGGGAGTAAAGAGCTATAAGATGAAGTTAAACAATTTACTCCCAGAGCAGAAACCATTTTCCACGGCAAGGTTGCAGTAGGGCAGTGCTTTAACTTTAAAATGTGCAGTACTGCTGTGCTTAACTCTGTCAAAGGCAAGGGCTCGGAGGTCAAAGGTCACCAGGCCCAGGGGTCAAAGCTCATGGGGTCAGGGGTCTAAAGTCACTAAGGTCAAAGGTCGCCGGGGTCAGGGGGGCAAAAGCGCAAAGGTTGAAGGGTCAAGCTCAAAGGTCAGGGGTGGGGGTCAAGGGTCACCAAGTCAGGGTCAAAGCTCGTGGGGTCAGGGGTCACAGGGGTCTGGGGTCAAATGTCACCGGGGGCAGGGGTGAAATATCAAAGGTCACTGGGTCGGGGTAAAAGGTCACAGGGTCAAAGATCAGAGCCCATGGGGTTACGGTCAAAGGTCACCGGGGTCGGGGTAAAAGCTCAAAGGTTCAAGGGTCGAGCTCAAAGGTCACAGACCACCAAGTCCGGATCAAAGCTCACGGGGTCAGGGGGCCAAAGGTCACGGGGCGGGGGTTAAAGGTCAAAGCTCACGGGGTCAGGGGTGGCCGAGGTCTGGGGTGAAATGTCACCGGGGGAGGGTCAAAGGGCACGGGTCAGGGGGCCAAAGGCCACGGGTCAAAGGCCAAAGGCCACGGGGTCAAAGGTCACAGGGGCAGGGGGTCAAAGGTCGGGGATCAGTGGTCAAAGGCCAAGGGGTCGGGGTCAAAGGTCGCGGGCCAAAGGTCAAGGGATCGGAGTCAAAGGTCAACGGGCCAAAGGTCAAAGGTCAGGGGGTCAAAGGTCGGGGTCAAAGGTCGCGGGCCAAGGGGTCGGGGTCAAAGGTCGCGGGCCAAAGGTCAAGGGGTCGGAGTCAAAGGTCAACGGGCCAAAGGTCAAAGGTCAGGGGGTCGGGGGTCAAAGGTCACGGACCAAAGGTCAAGGGGTCGGGGTCAAAGGTCAAGGGCCAAAGGTCAAAGGTCAAGGGGTCGGGTCAAAGGTCAAGGACCAAAGGTCAAAGGGTCGGGGGTCAAAGGTCACGAACCAAAGGTCAAAGGTCAAGGGGTCGGGGCCAAAGGTCACAGGTCAAAGACCAAAGGTCAAAGGTCAAGGGGCCGGGGTCAAAGGTCACGGGGTCGGGGTCAAAGGTCAAGGGCCAAAGGTCAAAGGTCAAGGGGTCGGGGTCAAAGGTCAAGGGGTCGGGGTCAAAGGTCACGGACCAAAGGTCAAAGGTCAAGGGGTCGGGGTCAAAGGTCAAGGGCCAAAGGTCAAAGGTCACAGACCAAAGGTCAAAGGTCACGGGCCAAAGGTCAAAGGTCACGGGATCGGGGTCAAAGGTCACGGACCAAAGGTCAAAGGTCAAGGGGTCGGGGGTCAAAGGTCAAGGGCCAAAGGTCAAAGGTCAAGGGGTCGGGGTCAAAGGTCAAGGGTCGGGGTCAAAGGTCACGGACCAAAGGTCAAAGGTCAAGGGGTCGGGTCAAAGGCCACGGGCCAAAGGTCAAAGGTCACGGGCCAAAGGTCAAAGGTCAAGGGATCGGGGTCAAAGGTCACGGACCAAGGGTCAAGGGGTCGGGGTCAAAGGTCAAGGGCCAAAGGTCAAGGGGTCGGGGGTCAAAGGTCACGGGCCAAAGGTCAAAGGCCAAGGGGTCGGGGTCAAAGGTCACGGGACAAAGGTCAAAGGTCAAGGGGTCAAAGGTCACGGGACAAAGGTCAAAGGTCAAGGGGTCGGGGCCAAAGGTCACGGGCCAAAGGTCAAGGGGTCGGGGTCAAAGGTCACGGGCCAGAGATCAAAGGTCAAGGGGTCGGGGTCAAAGGTCACGGGTCAAAGGTCAAGGGCTCGGGGTCAAAGGTCACGGACCAGAGGCCAAAGGTCACAGGGGCGGGGCCAAAGGTCACGGGGGCGGGGCCAAAGGTAATTGGGTCAAAGATCGCCTGGCGGGGTCAAAGGGCACCAGGGTAGGGGGCAAAGGTCTTTGGGGTCAAAAGTTCAAAGGTTACCACACCAGAGGGTCAAAAGGTCAACTGTCAGGGTCAAAGGTCACCCGCCGGGGGTCAAAGGTCACCCGCCGGGGGTCAACGGGTCACCGGGTGAAAAGGGCCATCGGGTCAAAGGTCACAGCATGGGTTCGCAGCCTCAAAGGTCACGGTGTCAGGGATCACAGTCTCATGGCTCAGGGCCAGGGGTTAGAGGTCAACTTCCCCAGTTGATATACTGGCTGGGACATCATATGGTATGGAATACCCCTTTGGCTCCTTTGGCTCAGCTGCCTGCACTCCCAGCGCGGTAGGAGAAGCTGAACCATCCTTGACTTAGTATGAACACTGCCTAGTGACAACTAAATCATCGGTCTTTTATCAACATTAGTGTCATGTTAAATGCAAACTACAGCACTATACCGGCTACTAGGAAGGAAATTATCTCTATTCTAGCCAAAACCAGGAAATTCCCTCTGCTCTTTACCTCATTTCTTGCCAAAATTTCTACCTATGCCTCCCTCTATCTGGCTCCCTCTTCCTCTTCTTTATTTCTTCTCACTCTTTCCTTTACCCTGTCGGCTTTAAAAGTTTCTTTATAGGTACGTCTCTCTCCAGCTCCCCGGCCTTATTTTTTAATTTGCGTCCATGCGAATCGTACCCCGTCGCTTTTTGAATTTTTTTTCCCCTATTTCTCCCTCTGTCTTCCTCCCTGTCCCTGGTTGCAAATTGTTTCCTGTTTCCCGTACCCCGCTGCTTTCTCGTTTGTTTCTATGTATCCCCCAGGCCATCTCCCTGCCTTTATTTCTTCATGTTTTCCTATCTGTCTTGTACCCTATTGCTTTTCAAGTTTTATTTCTATGTCCCCCTCCGTCCAGCTCACCGTTCCTATTTTGGAATCCCTCCCTTGAGCTGGGGAAGGGTCTGCCCAGGCACGCCCACCCGAGGGAGCTGACGAAGGTGAACCGTCCGAGGAGGGAATCCAAGGGGGTCCCGCAGGCAGCCACGTCCAGCAAGGAACAGCCAGCCCCCGCGGCAAGGAAGGATCCCTCCGAGCCATCCCAGACAGAGCGCGCCGGCCGCGCGCACGAGCCACCGGGAAGCCTCGCGGGAGAGGAGCGTCGAGGCGCCTGCCGCCGAGGCAGAGAGAAAAGCATCGGGGCGGTGAAGGTCTCCCGCCGGCGCCGGGAGCTGCGGAGAGTCACGCATTCTGTCGCGTGCATCCCGCTCCATCTCTGCCACCCTTCCCCAGATCTCTGTTCGCCTCCCTGCCTGTCCCTCCTTCCGTCTCTCTCTCCACCGGCCCACCTGCCCGCCTGGCTCCCAAAAACTTGTTACTCTTCTGCCAACTCTGCCCCGTAGCGCTTCATCTGTAATATTTTTTTTTTTTTCCTACGATTCCCTCTCTGTGGCTCCCTATTTTTTACTGCTTTCCCACGTTTCTTGTACCCAGTTGCATTTTAATTTCTCTTTCTCCATTTTTCCTAGCAATGGCTTTCAGCTGAGTGGCAGCCATACCGGCGTCTCCTTCTGAGGCCGATGCCCACCGCTTCGGTAGCCTTCTCGAGCTGGGAAGGGGGGGCGGGGGCTGCGCCCTACCCGCACGAACTGCCACGCCATGCCCTTTCTGACACGACACGCCCTGCTTGCCACGCTCCCGGTTGCTGGCGCTCCTCAGGGCCCTTTAAATCTTCCGCGGTTGCCCCTGGCAATGCCCAAGCCGCGTCAGCCTCTCTCACGAGAGCTGCCGGCTCTGCGCTGTCCCTCTGCTCTTCCCCGGGGCTCCCGGGCCTCGGGAACCTCCCGGTCCGCCTCAATCTAGCGCTTAGCCGCCAACTTACCATTGCGTCTGCTGACCTCGCCGGTGACTGATGTGATTTTAATAACTACATTGTTATTGCATTTAATGAGCTAGTTTCTTACCTAGTTTAGAAAGACATCTATCGTTTTCTATCTACACGCCAGAAAAATTAAGTTTAATTCATTACCTGGTCACATTGCCGATGCAATAGTTGTAGCTGTAGTGCAGGAGCAAGTAGTGTCATTTCCTGGGGGGGGTTACTTTCTCTGTTCAGGGTCTCATTTGCTGTAAATTTAAGGCAGGTGAGAGCAGTGCTGCTGCTCCTCCAGCTGACTTTATAACTGCTGGTGGTTTGCCCTTCCCCTTTCCCAGGTGATTGTGCTAAGGGTGGTGGGCGGAGCCTCGGGGTATTTGAGCCACAGCCTGTGCTGAGGGAGGAGCTCCTTGTGCTCCTGGGTTTCTCTGGTGTTGGTGCTCAGCTCTTGCTTGAGTCCTTTGCAGCTTTTGAGCTGGCTCAGCCCTTTGGGAAGAGCTGTCTGCCTGAGGTAAGAGCTTCAGGACCAGTCAAGGTTCAGCAGCCCGTGTGGTAGAAAGTAACGCTTGTATGCAGCTTTTTTTTTTGTTTGTTTTCCTTTCTTTTTTTTCAGGTCAGTAATTTTGTTTTGAGTGTTCGGGGGTAGAAAGATGGTTTAGTAGTATGCATTGTTTAGTTTTGGTTTTTTTTTTTTTAAATTCTTCATGCATTGTGTTTTCCTGGAATTCCCAACTTTATTGAAAAAGGAACCTTGTTTTTTTCCACCAGTTCTGCTGTATGCTGTGTAAGTTGCTGATATCTCTCTTAACGGGACCGATGGTGACATTGTTTAGCAGGGGTTAGGGTGAGCGTCTTGTATGCATCTGTATATGGAGATTTAGTATTTCTGAAGAAAGCAGAAGGGCCGTGAAGCACAATGCCTTTCAGGGTCTGGGATGCCTCGTCGCCTTTCCTCCTTGCCCACAGAATGCCCCGTTGTCCCTAGAATCTTTGCAGCTCGTGGCAGGCCCCTCGTAGATTACAAGCCTTGGGACTTGACTTTATTTTGTGGGCATGTAGCAGAGCTCAGGGTCTCTGTGAAACTGTAGGTTAGGAGGTGCCTCCAGAATTTGGGATGTGGCTCAGAAGAGGGGCTCCTGAGGAGTAGCCACTGAAGGGGGTTCAGGGGCGCGAATGGAGGGCAGGAGGCGTCAGGAAGCAGTGGGGTTCCTTTCCTGACAGTTGAGGAGAAGAAAAGGGGTTTCTAAAGTTTTGGGACTGCTGGGGAAAGGGAGGAGGGTTCACCAGCCCTTCTCAGATGAGTTTTGCAGTTGGATTTGGATGTCATAGCATCGTAGAGTGGTTTGGGTTGGAAGGGACCATAAAGAGCCTCTAGTTCCTACCCCACCCCCGCAATGGGTAGGGACGCCTTCCGCGAGACCAGGTTGCTCAAAGCCCCATCTGACCTGGCCTTGAATGCTTCCAGGGAGGGAGCATCCGCAGGTTCTCTGGGCGACGCGTTCCAGTGCCTCGCCACCCCTAGTGAGAAACGTCTTCCTAATACCTAAACTAAATGTACCCTCCTTAGGACTAAAGTCGTTACCGCCTTGTCCTATTGCTGTACACCCTTGTAAAAAGTCCCTCTGCAGGTTTCTTATAGGCACCCTTTACGTACCGTGAAGTCTGCTCTAAGGTCTCCTGCAAAGCTGCATGCCGGTGAGGGGTCCGAGAAGGCGAGGCGGTCGTCGGCCGGGTCGGTGTTGAATAGCGAAGTATTATGGGGCTGCTCGGTTAAGCATTTACCTTCTGTTCTGGAGGCGCTGTGTGGGCTATCTTTGAATTGGGTGAGCGTTTGAGGTGAGCTGTGGATTAGTGAGGAGGAGCGTGGGGCCGATGACTTCTCATGAGCGCCATGCTAACTCGGTGTCTCTTGGTACCTTAGGTACCACGAGTGACGACGGCTGCAGGGTCTGACTCTGGAATGAGCGGGGAAGCGAACGCGGTGGCACTTGTGAGGAGGGGTGAGTTGGGGAAGTAGTTGGCGTTGGCCAGTGGGACGCTTACTGATTTGGTTTTTTTTTGTTTGTTTGTTTGTTTTTTTCATTGCAGATGTTGAAGAGCACTGTGTCCCCTTGAGGAACATCCCAGTTAGCCCGTGTGGTTTTGTGGAGGGTGGGTTCGGACCCTCGGCCCTCTGAAAGCTAAGTTGAGGGACCCGGGCTGGGGAGAGGCTGGGAGGAAGGGACACAGCTGGGAATTGCCGGGAGGGGTTTTAAAGTTAGCGCAGGAGAGAGGGCTGCCCCAAAGCAGTCGCCTTTGCGCAGGCGAAGGGAGCGAGTTGCTTTTCAGCACGAGACCAGTGTGTGCCGGGCAGGGCAGTTCCAGCCCGTGTCCGCGGTGGCGTGTAGTTTGTGTAGTCTGTCTTGTGCGCTCAGACCTTCCTCGGGTCTCGACGTCCTCGTTGCGCTTTGCGCCGGGGGAGCGTGGCGTGCGCTTTAGGCGCCGTCCCTAGGGTCTCGAATGCTCTTACTCATCGGCCCGGTGCCAATCGGGCGCTTCTTTTCTTGCGCTCGGAGCTCTAAAGCATGGATCGGTCTCGGCGGGTTGCGGTCGGTCCTCTTTTGGCAGCGTTCTTCTGGGCTGCATTGGTAGCTCTGCTCTCTAGCCGTCCGTTTTCTCGGACTTGGACTTCTTCCCCGCATCCTGACATCCTTAGGTCTCAACGCCAGGCTTCTAGTGCATCTGTCGTCTGGGTTTTGACAGTGCCATCTTGTAACGGGCCATTCTGTTCGACTCCTCTTCTCTGGAGGCTCTGCCGTAGAGCCTCCTGGCCTCATGGTTCCGGCTCCGTAGGTCGTCTTGCCCAACGACGCCTCCTGTCCGGGCGTCATTCTTCTTGCTGAGAGTTTTCTCTCTCTTTGAATCACCTCGTTGGTAGCGTTGCACATGGTGACGTTCTGCGCACGGGTGTGTTTGGCTTGGAGCTGCTCTGCCCGGGGATGTAGAGTCAGGGGTAGGTGGAAGAGCGATAAGAGTCTACGGGTCAAACGTTGATGTGCCTAGACTGTTTAGGCAAGGGTTGTACAGTCATCTCGGCTCGACTAGCCATCGGCGGGCTGCGCGAACAGCAGTGCCGATAGTGTTTCACGGAGACGATTGGAGCTGTGCGGCAGGGGCTGTTGAGGGGCGGTGAAGAGGATTTGACTCTCTAAGGTGTTAGGTCTTGCACATGATGGGCTTAAATTTTGGCCCTGGTTTTTTTTTGTTGTTGTTGGTGGGGTTTTTTTGGGGTTTTTTTGTGGTGTTTTTTTTTTCCTTTTTCTTTTTTTTTTAAATGGCAGGCTGTAGCTGGACTCCAGATGGTCTTTGTAGATGGAATCAAGACCTCTGGAGTTGTGAAGCTCTTGCTCTGCATCCAGGTGACTCGTTCAATATGTTTGGTTTTGGTTTTTTTTCCAGATGCAGAGGGACAAGATGCGTGCCACAGAGCGACGAGGGAAGGCAGCAGGGCACTGTAAGGAGGTGGGTCCGTGAGTGGAGTCGGAAGGAAGATGCGGCCGGTGGCTCTATGAGACTGCTTTGCTTTGCTGTGTTTTGCAGTTTTCTTGCATTGTATTGGTCTGTATTTGCCTTTGTGTTGTGTTGTTTTGTTCTGTATTTGTACTGACTGTCATGTGAGACTGTCTCGCGTTGCATGGCCCTGCATTGTGTTTTGTAGTGCAGTGCTATGCCCTTGTATCGATTGCCACCAGAGACTGCCTTGCCTTCTATGGTTCTGTATTGGTTTTGTATTGTTTTGGTCTGTACTTGTATTGACTGTCATCTGAGAGTCTCTTGCATTGGCCCTGTTCTGTTTTGTGTGGTATGGCAGTGCTCCGAGTTGTTTTGTCTTGACCGAGATAAGAGTACTGTCTTGTACGGCATTATATTTGCATGTGAATTACATGGGTCTGTGTTTGTCTGTGTGTGTTGTATGGCATTGTAGAGACAGCACAGAAGGTTTAATGACTTTGGGTTCTTTGCATGCAAGGAGCTGAGGGGATCGCAATTGGACTGTGAGCTAGCATAGAGTAAGGCACTAACTGGGCAATGGTGTTCATAATGTTTATGGGGATGCTTTGTGGCAAGTCTGTAGAAATGGTCAAGGCCTTGAGGTCTGAGTAGCAGCGTGATGGGTCTTGGAGCGATCGGTAACTTTGGGACAGCTCTGTGTTTGCGATGCTCTGTTTTTTCAAGTGCCATGGAGGACACTGACTGGGAGGATGTGTTATTTTGGGAATAGGTGGGAAGCGGTGGAGGACTTCTCTCTCAAGGATGAAGTGTCTATTGAAAAGCTTTGTGTGTTGTTTTTGCAGGTGATGACAGGGCACGAGGTGCTTGAAGGAACCTTGCGTTTAGGTGACACAGCTGCTACGGAGGTTGGACTGTGCCATGTGGCACCGTGAAAGCTAAGTATCGGGCTGAAAATGCACGGATGGTGGAGATGATGGTGCGTGTTGAAACATTGGTGTAACAGAAGGGCAGTTTGTGGGGAGGTTGGAAGGAGGTTGGGCTAGGGCCAGGGTTTTTGCAGGCAAGGCGATTTTTGAGGCCCCCAGTGCCACAGGCATGGGGTGACGGCCTCTCGAGGCCTGTGGGTGGTAGGATGGATGAGTTGAGAGTGAGGGCTGGCGTGCATGTGATCTGAATGAGTGGTGTGTTGTGAATGTGTCTAACCTTGTAGGGTTATGTGGTTTAGCCTTTTTGGTTTTTTCCTTTCAGGTTGGATGTAGACTTGAGATGTTTCTCAGGGAATTAGAAAAAAAACCCAAAACAACAACTTAGAATAAAAAAACCCAGCTGGGATATGGGTTGGTTTTTGGTGTGTCCTCCCCTGCCCTGTTCCTCCCCCCCCCCCGGTCCCAGCTGCTCCACGAGGCAATGTTGATTGCCAGTGTTTGGACTGGGGTCCGGCTCGGGCCCGGGTTTTCACAGGCAGGGTGATTTTTTTCAAGGGTCCTGGGAACGGCGTTCCCATGGAGCGCTGCCCTGGAACGTGGTAATTGCCAGTCAGCACAGGGAAATATGTTGTTTGGTGGATGGTCTTTGGAAGACAGTTGAGGATTTTGCGGGCGAAGGGTGGGGGGAGTTGGACTAGATGGCCAGCATGGAGCAGGCCAGGGTTGTGAAGTGCGTGAGTGTAACTGTATTTTTCTGTGGTGGGTTTGTAAAATATTTGGGTGCTCTTTGTAGTTTGTGATGTAATGATACTTTTCAGTTTTTGTTTTTGTGCCGAGGTGTGGAAGTGGACAGTCTGTCAAGATGAGCGGAGCTCACTCGTTTTCTGCCCGGGAACGGGGATCGTGCAGGTAATGTCACCTCAGGGAGTAAAACTTCTGGATGTGCAGCGACGGATGTAACGGGAGCGAGGAATGTGGAAAAGACCGCTCCGTAGAGAATTGCACGTACTAATAGTGGCGTTTCTTCTGAAGGTAATGCTAAATTTTTGGAGTTAAAATGTATTTGTAAAAATAATGGTTAAAAGAGGAATAAAACTAATAGTGTCAAAAATTTGACCAGTGAGGCCATAAGTCTTTTCTATATATTGTAGAAAAAGTACATTGTAGAATTGGACTGTAACTACTGACCTAGCTGAACGTATGTGGAATCAGTAATAGACCAAATGAAGCAAAAAAAAAAGAAAATGAAAAAAAGACAGGTAATTAGGTCTCCTTGTGAGAATCACAGTAGTAATGGCAATCAGAAAGGCAAGTGTAGAGCAAAGCATGCGCGTTTAGTGCCCATAGGTAAACTTAGCTGTTGAAGTAAGGGAAAGTGTCTGTTAGAATTAGGCATCCAAGGGAGAGTTGTAGATACCTCGAGGCCAATGTAGCTGCTGCTGGGTGAACAGAAAGGGTGTGCGTTCCTGGCTCTAGTAATTGCCCAACTTAGAAATTGGCTCCGCAGCTACGTAACTGTGAACTGGGCTCGGGCGCGGTGCGGCGCCGAAAGGGGCTCGGGCGCGGTGCGGCGCCGAAAGGGGCTCGGGCGCGGTGCGGCGCCGAAAGGGGCTCGGGCGCGGTGCGGCGCCGAAAGGGGCTCGGGCGCGGTGCGGCGCCGAAAGGGGCTCGGGCGCGGTGCGGCGCCGAAAGGGGCTCGGGCGCGGTGCGGCGCCGAAAGGGGCTCGGGCGCGGTGCGGCGCCGAAAGGGGCTCGGGCGCGGTGCGGCGCCGAAAGGGGCTCGGGCGCGGTGCGCCGCCGAAAGGGGCTCGGGCGCGGTGCGCCGCCGAAAGGGGCTCGGGCGCGGTGCGCCGCCGAAAGGGGCTCGGGCGCGGTGCGCCGCCGAAAGGGGCTCGGGCGCGGTGCGCCGCCGAAAGGGGCTCGGGCGCGGTGCGCCGCCGAAAGGGGCTCGGGCGCGGTGCGCCGCCGAAAGGGGCTCGGGCGCGGTGCGCCGCCGAAAGGGGCTCGGGCGCGGTGCGCCGCCGAAAGGGGCTCGGGCGCGGTGCGCCGCCGAAAGGGGCTCGGGCGCGGTGCGCCGACTTTGAAATTTGCTCGGGTTCTGTGTGCTGCCGAATTGGGCTCGGTCAATGTGTTACTTTTCTTAAAGGGGCTGAGGTACTGTGTAACTCTGAAATGAGCTTGATTACTGGATAATATGTGTATAACATGTGGGGGGTTTTATTCTGTATCTCACTGTCCCCGTTGTCCTTCCTGTTCTTCTCTTTCTCTGACCCTTTGTGGTGCTCCCTACTCTTTTTATTCATGCCTTCTCTCTCTCTGCAGGGGTCCTAATCTCTCTCTCTCCCCCCCCCCCCCAACCTGCTGTGTTTCTCACAGTCTCTCTCTGTCTCTTGTCATTATTCTCATCTGTCGCTCTCTCTTACTTCCTGTCCCATCGTATCATGTTGTATCTGTTCCTCCTGCTTTTTTCTTCATCTGTCCAGATCCCTGTCCCTTTTTTCTTCTATTGCTGGCCCTCTGCCCTGCTTCCTCTTGCTATCTTTCCCGTATTTCTCTCTGTTCCGTTCCCTCTTCCATCCTTTCAAACTGTATCCTCCTCTCCAGCTAGCTGTCCCTTCTCTTTTCTCTCTTCCTCTGTATCTCTCTCACAGCCTATCACAGTTGTTTTTTCCTCCAGTGCTGTCCTGCTCTGTCCCTTTTTTCTCACTCTCATTCTGTCATGCTCCCTGTGTCTTTTTTTAACTCCTCCATCTCTGTCCTGCAGCCTATCACTATTTTTTTTCCTCTTCCATACCTTTGTCCTTCTTCCAGTCTTTGTGTCTCTCCCGCTTTGTTTTTCCTCCCTTCCTTTTTTTCCTTTCTTGCTACATCTCTGTTCTGCTCCCTAGAATAGAATCAAATCACATTGAATCAAATCATGAAATTTGGAAAGGACCTCTAAGATCATTAAGTCCAACCATCAACCCACCGCCACCACGCCCACTAAATCATGTCCCAAAGTGCCACATCTACGTGTGTTTTGAACACCTCCAGGGATGGTGACTCCATCACTACCCTGGGCAGCCTGTTCCAATGCCTGACAACCCTCTCAGTAAAGAATTTTTTTCTGATATCCAAGCTAAACCTCCCCTGGCGCAACTTCAGGCCATTTTCTCTCATCCTATCTCTAGTTACTTGATAGAAGAGACCAGTACCCACCTCGCTACAATCTCCTTTCAGGTAGTTGTAGAGAGCGATAAGGTCTCCCCTCAGCCTCCTTTTCTCCAGACTAAACCACCCCAGCTCCCTCAGCCGTTCCTCATCAGACTTACGCTCCAGGCCCCTCACCAACTCGGTTGCCCTTCTCCGGACACGTTCCAGCAACTCAACGTCTTTCCCGTAGCGAGGGGCCCAAAACTGAACGCAGTACTCGAGGTGCGGCCTCGCCAGTGCCGAATACAGGGGAACAATTACCTCCCTGCTCCTGCCAGCCACACTATTTCTGATACAGGCCAGGATGCCGTTGGCCTTCCTGGCCACCTGGGCACACTGCTGGCTCATAGTCAGCCGGCTGTCAACCAGCACCCCCAGGTCTTTCTCTGCCGGGCAGCTTTCCAGCCACTCTTCCCCAAGCCCATAGCGCTGCACGGGGTCGCCGTGACCAAAGCACAGGACCCGGCACTCGGCCTCGTTGAACTTCATACAGTTGGCCTCGGCCCATCGATCCAGCCTGTCCAGATATCTGTGTAGAGCCTTCCTATCCTCAAGGAGATCAGCCCTGAGTCCCAACTTGGTGTCGTCTGCAAACTTGCCGAGGGGGCACTCGATCTCCTCGTCCAAATCGTCGATAAAGATGTTAAGCAGAACCGGGCCCAACACCGAGCCCTGGGGAACACCACTAGCGACCCGCCACCAACCGGATTTAACCCCATTCACCACAACCCTCTGGGCTCGTCCATCCAGCCAGTTTTTCACCCAGCAAAGAGTACACTTGTCTAAGCCAGGAGACGACAGCTTCTCAAGGAGTATGCCATGAGAGACAGTATCAAAGGCCTTGCTGAAGTCAAGGTAGGTAACATCCACAGCCTTTCCCTCATCCGCCAGGCGGGTCACCCGGTCATAGAAGGAGATCAGGTTGGTCAAGCAGAACCCGCCTTTCGTAAACCCGCGCTGACCGGGCCCAATCCCCTGCTTGTCCCGGACGTGCCACGTGAGCGCTCTCAAGACAAACCGTTCCATAATCTTCCCCGGTACCGAGGTCAGGCTGACAGGCCCGTAGTTCCCCGGATCCTCCCTCCGACCCTTCTCGTAAATGGGCGTCACATTGGCAAGCCTCCAGTCCTCTGGGACCTTCCCCGTTGACCAGGATCGCCGATAGATGAGGGAGAGCAGCTTGGGAAGCACCTCTGCCAGTTCCCTCAGTACTCTGGGATGGATTCCATCTTGTCCCATAGATTTGTGAGCATCCAGATGGCGTAGTAGGTCACTAACTATTTCCTCCTGCATTAAGGGGGGGGGGGTGTATATTCTGCTCTTCATCCTCACCTTCCCGCTCAGGAGGCAGAGTACCCTGAGGATAACTGGTCTCCCTAGTAAAGACTGAGGCAAAGAAGGCATTAAGTACCTCAGCCTTTTCCTCATCTCTGGTGGCAACGTTCCCTTCCGTATCCGTTACAGGATAGATATTCTCCTTGGGATTCTTTTTACCATTAACGTATTTGTAAAAACATTTTTTGTCGTCTCGTACGACAGCGGACAGATTTAGTACTAGCAGAGCTTTTGTCTTTCTAATTTCCTTTCTCTATGACCTAACAAGATCCCTGTACTCCTCCCAAGTTGCCCGCCCTTTCTTCCAGAGATGATAAACTCTCCTTTTTTTCCTGACTCCTAGAAGAAGCTCCCCGTTCAGCCAGGCCCGTCGTTTTCCTCGGCGATTCGACTTGCGGCACGGGGGAATAGCCTGGTCCTGAGCTGTTAAGATTTCCTTCTTAAAGAACGTCCGTCCCTCCTGGACCCCTTTGCCCTTCAGGACCGTCTCCCAAGGGACTCTCTCAACCAGTGCCTCAAAGAGGCCAAAGTTTGCCCTCCGGAAGTCCAGAGTGGTGGTTTTGCTAACCCCCTTCCTTGCCTCACCGAGAATGGAGAATTCTATCATTTCACGGTCGCTAAGCCCAAGAAGGCCTCCGACTGTCACACCTCCCACCAGTCCTTCCCTGTTCGTAAACAATAGATCTAGCAAGGCTCCTCCCCTGGTTGGCTCACCTACTGCCTGTGTCGGGAAGTTATCTTCCACACACTCCAGGAACCTCCTAGACTGTTTACTCTCTGCTGTGGCATATTTCCAGCAGGCGTCTGGAAAGTTGAAGTCCCCCATGAGAACAAGGGCACACGCTTCTAAGACTACTGCCAGCCGCTTGTAGAATGATTCATCCATCTCTTCAACCCTGTCGAGCGGTCTATAACAGACTCCCAGCACAATATCTGCCTTATCGGCCTTCCCTCTCATCCTCACCCATAAGCACTCCACCTTGTCATCACACTTGGGTAGCTCTGTACAGTCCAAACCCTGCCTAACATAGAGAGCCACCCCACCACCTCTTCTACCTTGCCTATCCCTTCTGAAGAGCTTGTAGCCATCCGTCGCAGCACTCCGGTCACAGGAGTCATCCCTCCGTGTTTCCGTGATGGCGACTAAGTCATATCTATCCTGCTGCACGATGGCTTCCAGCTCCTCCCATTTATTGCCCATGCTGCGTGTGTTGGCATAGATGCATTTGAGCTGGCCTATCGAATCCACCCCTAACGTTGGCACGCTGCCCCCAGGCTCATCTCTGGTGCACCTAGTCTTATCCCTTACCCCCTTCAAACCTGGTTTAAAGCCCTCTCTATGAGCCCCGCCATCTCAGGAGCCAGGATTCTTTTACCCCTTTGAGATAGCTGGATACCATCCGTCGCTAGCAAGCCCGGTGCCGTGTAAACCTCCCCATGATCAAAAAGCCCCAAATGCCACCAATGGCACCAGCCTCTGAGCCACATCATCACCAGGTGTGGTTTCCTGTTCCTTTCAGTATATTCCCCTGCCACTAAGGGATTGAGGAAAACACTACCTGTGCTCCTTCCACTAATCGCCCCAGTGCCCTGAAGACCCTTTTGATTGCCTTTGGATTTCTCCCTGCAATCTCATCGCTGCCAACCTGCACAACCAGCAATGGGTAATAATCAGAGGTCCGAACCAGACCCGGGAGTTCCCTGGTAATGTCTTTCAACCGGGCCCCAGGGAGGCAGCAGACTTCCCTGTGGCATGGGTCAGGACTGCATATTGGGCCCTCTGTCCCCCTCAGAAGGGAGTCGCCTATGACAATTACCCTCCTTTTTCTTTTTTCAGAGGCTGTGAGAATGCATGGGGCTGCCCGACTGAGCCTAGGCACCTCCCTGGATAGGGCTTCACCTACACCCTGATCTTCGTTGACCCGGTCCTCAAGTTCCAGAGCCCCATTCCTGTTGCGTAGGGGCAAGTGGGAAGGTGAGGGAGACCGGGAGGGGACTCGCCTGCCTCCCCGAGCAGGGACCTGTATCCATTCCCCTCCATCTCTTAGGTCCCCTCCTGCCTGGTGGCAAGGGGGCAGGGAAACCTCGGCTTCTCGCGGAGCCTCCAACTGCTGCCTCTGCCTCAGGGATGGTAGGGTGCGGGTCCACCAACCTATCTCCCTCTCACACTCCTTGATACTCCTCAACCTTTCCGCTTCCTCCTTCAGCTCTGCCACCAGGCTGAGCAGATCATCTACCTGGTCACATCTCGCACAAGAGGTGTCCCCGCTGCCCTCCGGCATCAGTGATAGACTCAGGCACTCCCTGCGTCCAGAGACCTGGACAGCTGCACGTTTACGTGGGAGCTCTGTCCGCGTCGCCACGTTTTTCCTAGCAATGGCTTTCACCCGAGTGGCAGCCATATCGGGGTCTCCTTCTGAGGCCGATGCCCACTGCTTCAGTAACATTCTCAAGCTGGGAAAGGGGGGGCTGCGCCCTACCCGCGCAAACTGCTGCACCACGGCACACCTTTCTGATGCGCCATGCTCCCGGTCGCTGGCGCTCCTTCAGGGCCATTTAAATCTCCCATGGTTGCCCCTGGCAATGCCCACGCCGCATCAGCCTCTCTCGTGAGAGCTGCCGGCTCTGCACGGTGCCTCTGCTCTTCCCCGGGGCTCCTGGGCCTTGGGAACCTCCCAGTCCGCCTCAATCTAGCGCTTAGCCACCAACTTACCATTGTGTCTGCTGGCCTCGCCGGTGACTGATGTGATTTTAATAACTACATTGTTATTGCATTTAACGAGCTAATTTCCTACCTAGTTTAGAGACACATGTATCTTTTTCTGTCTATGCCTCAGAAAAATTAAGTTGAACTCCTTACCTGGTCACATTGCTGATGCAATAGTTGTAGCTGTAGTACAGGAGCAGGTATCATCGTTGCCTGTAAGTGTCACTTTCTCTGTCTAGGACCTTGCTTGCTGTAAATTTAAGGCAGGTGAGAGCAGTGCTGCTGCTCCTCCAGCTGACTTTATAACTGCTGGTGGTTTGCCCTTCCCCTTTCCCAGGTGATTGTGCTAAGGGTGGTGGGCGGAGCCTCGGGGTATTTGAGCCACAGCCTCTGCTGAGGGAGCTCCTTGTGCTCCTGGGTTTCTCTGGTGTTGGTGCTCAGCTCTTGCTTGAGTCCTTTGCAGCTTTTGAGCTGGCTCAGCCCTTTGGGAAGAGCTGTCTGCCTGAGGTAAGAGCTTCAGGACCAGTCAAGGTTCAGCAGCATGTGTAGTAGCAAGTAACACTTTTATGCAGCCTTTTTTTTTTTGTTTTCCTTTCTTTTTTTCAGGTCAGTAATTTTGTTTTGAGTGTTCGGGGGTAGAAAGATGGTTTAATAGTATGCGTTGTTTGGTTTTTTTTTTTAAATTCTTCATGCTTTGTGTTTTCCTGGAATTCCCAACTTTATTGAAAAAGGAACCTTGTTTTTTTCCACCAGTTCTGCTGTATGCTGTGTAAGTTGCTGATATCTCTCTTAACGGGACCGATGGTGACATTGTTTAGCAGGGGTTAGGGTGAGCGTCTTGTATGCATCTGTATATGGAGATTTAGTATTTCTGAAGAAAGCAGAAGGGCCGTGAAGCACAATGCCTTTCAGGGTCTGGGATGCCTCGTCGCCTTTCCTCCTTGCCCACAGAATGCCCCGTTGTCCCTAGAATCTTTGCAGCTCGTGGCAGGCCCCTCGTAGATTACAAGCCTTGGGACTTGACTTTATTTTGTGGGCATGTAGCAGAGCTCAGGGTCTCTGTGAAACTGTAGGTTAGGAGGTGCCTCCAGAATTTGGGATGTGGCTCAGAAGAGCGGCTCCTGAGGAGTAGCCACTGAAGGGGGTTCAGGGGTGCGAATGGAGGGCAGGAGGCGTCAGGAAGCAGTGGGGTTCCTTTCCTGACGGTTGAGGAGAAGAAAAGGGGTTTCTAAAGTTTTGGGACTGCTGGGGAAAGGGAGGAGGGTTCACCAGCCCTTCTCAGATGAGTTTTGCAGTTGGATTTGGATGTCATAGCATCGTAGAGTGGTTTGGGTTGGAAGGGACCATAAAGAGCCTCTAGTTCCTACCCCACCCCCGCAATGGGTAGGGACGCCTTCCGCGAGACCAGGTTGCTCAAAGCCCCATCTGACCTGGCCTTGAATGCTTCCAGGGAGGGAGCATCCGCAGGTTCTCTGGGCAACGCGTTCCAGTGCCTCGCCACCCCTAGTGAGAAACGTCTTCCTAATACCTAAACTAAATGTACCCTCCTTAGGACTGAAGTCGTTACCGCCTTGTCCTATTGCTGTACACCCTTGTAAAAAGTCCCTCTGCAGGTTTCTTATAGGCACCCTTTACGTACCGTGAAGTCTGCTCTAAGGTCTCCTGCAAAGCTGCATGCCGGTGAGGGGTCCGAGAAGGCGAGGCGGTTGTCGGCCGGGTCGGTGTTGAATAGCGAAGTATTATGGGGCTGCTCGGTTAAGCATTTACCTTCTGTTTTGGAGGCGCTGTGTGGGCTATCTTTGAATTGGGTGAACGTTTGAGGTGAGCTGTGGATTAGTGAGGAGGAGCGTGGGGCCGATGACTTCTCATGAGCGCCACGCTAACTCGGTGTCTCTTGGTACCTTAGGTACCACGAGTGACGACGGCTGCAGGGTCTGACTCTGGAATGAGCGGGGAAGCGAACGCGGTGGCACTTGTGAGGAGGGGGGAGTTGGGGAAGTAGTTGGCGTTGGCCAGTGGGATGCTTACTCCCTTTTCTGATTTGTTTTTGTTTGTTTGTTTTTTTATTTCAGATGTTGAAGAGCACTGTGTCCCCTTGAGGAACATCCCAGTTAGCCCGTGTGGTTTTGTGGAGGATGGATTCGGACCCTCGGCCCTCTGAAAGCTAAGTTGAGGAACCCGGGCTGGGGAGAGGCTGGGAGGAAGGGACACAGCTGGGAATTGCAGGGAGGGGTTTTAAAGTTAGTGCAGGAGAGAGGGCTGTCCCAAAGCAGCCCCTTTGTGCAGGCGAAGGGAGCGGGTTGCTTTTCAGCACGAGACCAGTGTGTGCCGGGCAGGGCAGCTCCAGCCTGTGTCTGTGGTGGTGTGTAGTTTGTGTAGTCTGTCCTCTGTGGCTCAGATCTCAATGTCCTTATTGCGCTTTGTGTTGGGGGAGCATGGCATGCGCTTCAGGTGCTGTCCCTAGGGTCTTGAATGCTCATACTCGTTGGCATGGTGCCAGTCGGGTGCTTCCTTTCTTGCGCTCGGAGCTCTAAAGCGTGGATCGGTCTCAGCAGGTTGCGGTCGGTTCTTTTTGCGGCGTTCTTTTGGGCTGCTTTGGCAGCTCTGCTCTCTAGCTGTCCGTTCTCTCAGACTGGGAGTTCTTCCCCGCATCTTGATGTTCCTAGGTCTTGATGACAGGCTTCTGGCGCATCCATCATCTCGGTTTTGACAGTACCATCTTGTAACAGGCTGTTAAGTTGGACTCCTCGGGGTCTGCCGTACAGCCTCCTTGCCTCAGTGGTTTGGACGCTGTAGGTCATCTTGCCGGATGGCACCTCCCATCCGGGGGTCATTCTTCTTGCTGAGAGTTTTCTCTCTGAATCACCTTGTCTGTACTGTTCTGTCTTGTGTTGGTCTGTGCACAGGTGTGTTTGGCTTGGAGCTGCTCTGCCCGGGGCTGTAGAGTCAGGGGTAGGTGGAACAGCGATAAGAGTCTATGGGTGAAATGTTGATTGGCCTTAATTGAATGGGCAAGGGTTGTACAGTCATCTGGGATCGAGTAGGCATTGGTGGGCTGTGTGGACAGCAACGTTGAGATTTCTTTACGGAAATGATTGTAGGCTTGTGGCAGAGGCTGTTGAGGGGTGGTGAAGTGGATTTGAGTCTCTAAGGTGTTGAGGCTTGCATGTGATGGGCTTAAAGTTTGGCCCTGGGTTTTTTGTTTTTGTTTTTTTAAAAATGGCTGGTTGTAGCTGGAGTACTGGTATTCCTAGATGGAATCAAGATCTCTGGAGTTGTTAAGCTCTTGCTCTGCATCCAGGCTGACTCATTCAATGTGGGGTTTTATTCGGATGCAGAGAGACAAGATGCATGCCCCAGAGCGACGGAGGAGGGGAGCGGAGCGCCGTAAGGAGGTGGGTCTGTGAGTGGAATCAGAGGGCAGATGCGGCCGGTGGCTCTATGACTAGCTGATAGGGTTCTTTTTTTCTTTTATTTGGAAGGTGCGAAGCAAGGAGCGAAGTGGGCCATCAGCACCAGAGGTGTCTCGGGCAAGGTGAGCCGTGACTACTGGGTTAAAGGAACCGTTCCTTTGGAGGTGTCGCATTGTTGGCAAATTTGCAAGCATCCCTTGCTTGTTTTTTGCAGGCAGTACGCATGCTTTGACGTGGCAAGCTCTTGATGACAGAGCGGGTTAGTTGAGCAGCCAAGGTAAAGGAGAGGGAGTTGGGAATCGGTCCGGGCAGGCTGAGGTTTCGGGCGGCCTCTCAGCATGCGTCTTATGCTTTGGTTTTTGCAGGTGGCGCACGCAGCCTCAGAGGAGCCATGCCACAGGCCAATGAGGAGTTTGAGAAGGTGAGGTGATTGTGGGCTGTGCCAGTGTTGAATATCGAAGTATTAGGTGGTTGCTTGGTTAAGCGTTTACCTTCTGTTTTGCAGGCGCTGTGAGGGCCACCTTTGGAATGGGATGAGCATTTGAGGTGAGCTGTGGATTAGGGAGGAGGAGAATGGGCCTGGTGAGTCTCACGACTGCTATGCTAATTTTGTGCGTCTTGCTGTCTCGGGTACCGTGAGTGCTGATGGCCGCAGGGTCTGAGTCTGGAATGAGCAGGTAAGCATAACGCTGTGGTGTGTGTGATTAAGTGGGGGGTTGGGAAAGTAGTTGGTGTTGGCTGATGGGTTACTTACTGCCTCTTCTGATTTTGTTGCCTTTTTTTTTTTTTTGTCTTCACTGCAGATGATGAAGAGGAACCTGGCGACTGCCGGATTGTCCCAGTTAGCCCATGTGATTTTTGCGGAGGATGGATTCGTACCCTCGGCCCTCTGAAAGTTAAGTTGAGGGACCCGGGCTGGGGAGAGGCTGGGAGGGAGGGACACAGCTGGGAATTGCCGGGAGGGGTTTTAAAGTGAGAGTAGGAGGGCAGGGCTGTCCAGGAGCAGTCCTGTTTGGGCAGATGAAGGGAGCGGGTTGCTTTTGAGCCCGAGAGCAGCGTGTGCCGGGCAGGGCAGTTCCAGCCTGTGTCCGTGGTGGTGTGTAGTTTGTGTAGTCTGTCTTGTGCACCTTCGATCTTCCTCGGGTCTCAATGCCATCATCAGTCTTTGCGCTCAGGGAGCGCGGCGTGCGCTTCGGGCACCGTCCCTAGGGTCTCGAATGCCCTTACTCATCAGCACTGTGCCAGTCGGGTGCTCCTTTTCTTGCGCTCGGAGCTCTAAAGCGTGGATCTGTCTCAGCGGTTTCCGGTCGGTCCTCTTTTGCGGCGCTCTTCCGGGCTGCTTTGGCAGCTCTGCTCTCTAGCCGTCCGTTTTCTCGGACTGGGACTTCTTCCCTGCATCCTGACATCCTTAGGTCTCGACGCCAGGCTTCTGGCGCATCCATCATCTTGGTTTTGACGGGCTTGATCTTGTAACGGGCCCTTACTTTTGCCTCCTCTTCTTTGGGGCTGTCGTAGAGCCTCCTCGCTTTGTGGTTTTGGGCGCTGTAGGTCAATTTGCCGGATGGCGCCTCCCGTCCGGGGGTCGTCATTCTTCTTGCTGAGAGTTTTCTCTCTCTTTGAATCGCCTTGTTGGTAGTGTTCCGTGTTGTGTGTGTTTGTGCACGGGTGTGTTTGGCTTGGAGCTGCTCTGCCCGGGGCTGTAGAGTCAGGGGTAGGTGGAACAGCGATAAGAATCTACGGGTGAAACGTCGATGTGCCTAGTTTGTCAGCATTGAGGGTTAAATGATTTTTGAGTCATTGCATGTCAGTAGGGGAGTGGATTGCAAGTGGATTGTGAGGTAGACTATAGTAAGGCAGTAAGTGGGCATGGGTGTTAATATTTGTTTATGTGGACACTTTGCGGTAAGCTTCTAGAAATGGTGAAGGCATTGAGGTTTTTGTTTCTGGAATAGGTGCGAAGCAGGAGCGTGGAGCTGTGGAGGATTTTTTTATGCCGAGGGTGAAGTTTGTATTCAAGAGTTTTGTGTGTTGGTTTTGCAGGTGATCACGGGGCACGAGGCGTTTGAAGGAACCTTGCGTTTAGGCGATGTGGCTGCTACGGAGGTTGGACTGTGACAAGTGCCACTATGAAAGCTAAGTGTCTGGTTGAAAATCTATGTATGGTGCAGATGGCGCGTGTTGAAGCGTTGCTGTAACGGAAGGGCAGTTTGTGGGGAGGTTGGGCTGGGGCCAGGGGTTTTGCAGGAAGGGTGCTTTTTGAGGCCCCGGGTGCTGCGGGTAAGGGGCGATGGCCCCTTGACACCCTTTGGCGGCGGGATGGGTTAGTTGAGAGCGAGGGCTAGTGTGCGTGTGATCTGAATGAGTGGTGTGTTGTGAATGTGCGTAACGTTGTAGGGTTATGTGGTTTAGCTTTTTAGTGGTCTCTTGCAGGGTGGAGGTAGAGATGTTTGTTAGGCAATTCGGAAAAAATAAAATACAATTAGAATAAAAAAACCCCGCTGGGTGGCTTTTTTTTTTTTTTTTTTCCCTCCGGTCCCGGCTGCTCTGTGGGACAGTGGTCACGGCCAATGTTTGGATGGGGGTCAGGCTTGGGCCGGGGTTCTGGCAGGCAGGGCGATTTTTTTTCAAGGCTCCCAGGAACAGAGCTCCCGTGGAGCGCTCCCCTGGAACCTGGTAATCGCCACCGAGCGCAGGGAATTAGGTTGGTCTGCGGCTGGTCTTTGGAAGACAGTTGAGGATTTTGCGGGCGAAGGGTGGGAGGAGCTGGACTAGATGGCCAGCATGGAGTAGGCCAGGGTTGTAAAGTGGGTGAGTGTAACTTTATTATTCCATGGTGTGTTTGTAAAATATTGAGGTGATCTAATGCTATTTATAATTTTTATGTCTAAGTGTGGAAGTGGACAGTGTGTGAAGAGGAGTGGAGCTCACTTGTTTTTTGCTTGGGAACAGGGATGGTGGAGGTAACGTCACCTCGGGCAGTAAAACTTCTGGACGGGTAGCGACGGACATAAGGGCAGTGAGGAACGTGGACAAGACTGATAGGGTGGAAAAAGCTCTGTAAAACGTTGAAATTACATAAAATATTAAAAAAAAGAAGTAATAGAATATGGCACTGCTGCTGAGTGTAAGTAAAGAAGTTTTTAATTAAAAAAATTTAAAAAATTTAGTATCACAGCAGACGTCATTTCCTAGTGCATCTTTTGAAGTTGCGATTGTAAAAATGTATTACAAAACTTTGAAGTTGGTATTGTAAAACTTAAATTTAAAACAAAACCGCACTAGCCGCTGGCTCAGTCTCTGGGAGTAAAGAGCTAT
This sequence comes from Haliaeetus albicilla, assembly GCF_947461875.1. Taxonomy (NCBI): domain Eukaryota; kingdom Metazoa; phylum Chordata; class Aves; order Accipitriformes; family Accipitridae; genus Haliaeetus; species Haliaeetus albicilla. The sequence goes on from NC_091502.1 coordinate 28,302,837, forward strand.
AAGATGAAGTTAAACAATTTACTCCCAGGGCAGAAACCATTTTCCACGGCAAGGTTGCAGTAGGGCAGTGCTTTAACTTTAAAATGTGCAGTACTGCTGTGCTTAACTCTGTCAAAGGCAAGGGCTCGGAGGTCAAAGGTCGTGGGGCTCGGAGGCCATAGGTCACCAGGCCCAGGGGTCAAAGCTCAGGGGGTCAGGGGTCTAAAGTCACTAAGGTCAAAGGTCGCCGGGGTCAGGGGGGCAAAAGCGCAAAGGTTGAAGGGTCAAGCTCAAAGGTCAGGGGTGGGGGTCAAGGGTCACCAAGTCAGGGTCAAAGCTCGTGGGGTCAGGGGTCACAGGGGTCTGGGGTCAAATGTCACCGGGGGCAGGGGTGAAATATCAAAGGTCACTGGGTCGGGGTAAAAGGTCACAGGGTCAAAGATCAGAGCCCATGGGGTTACGGTCAAAGGTCACCGGGGTCGGGGTAAAAGCTCAAAGGTTCAAGGGTCGAGCTCAAAGGTCACAGACCACCAAGTCCGGATCAAAGCTCACGGGGTCAGGGGGCCAAAGGTCACGGGGCGGGGGTTAAAGGTCAAAGCTCACGGGGTCAGGGGTGGCCGAGGTCTGGGGTGAAATGTCACCGGGGGAGGGTCAAAGGGCACGGGTCAGGGGGCCAAAGGCCACGGGTCAAAGGCCAAAGGCCACGGGGTCAAAGGTGACAGGGGCAGGGGGTCAAAGGTCGGGGATCAGCGGTCAAAGGTCAAGAGGTCGGGGTCAAAGGTCAGCGGGCCAAAGGTCAACGGTCAGGGGGTCGGGGGCCAAAGGTCACGGGGTCGGGGTCAAAGGTCACGGGCCAGAGGTCAAAGGTCACGGGGTCAGGGGTCAAAGGTCGCGGGCCAGAGGCCAAAGGTCAAGGGGTCGGGTCAAAGGTCACGGGCCAGAGGTCAAAGGTCAGGGGGTCGGGGTCAAAGGTCACGGGCCAGAGGTCAAAGGTCAAGGGGTCGGGGTCAAAGGTCACGGGCCAAAGGTCAAAGGTCACAGGGTCGGGGCCAAAGGTCAAGGGGTCGGGGTGAAAGGTCACGGGGTCAAAGGTCAAGGGGTCGGGGGTCAAAGGTCACAGGGGCGGGGCCAAAGGTCACGGGGCCGGGGTCAAAGGTAATTGGGTCAAAGATCACCTGGCAGGGGTCAAAGGGCACCAGGGTAGGGGGCAAAGGTCTTTGGGGTCAAAAGTTCAAAGGTTACCACACCAGAGGGTCAAAAGGTCAACTGTCAGGGTCAAAGGTCACCGACAAGAAGTCAAAGGTCACCTGCCGGGGGTCAAAGGGTCACCGGGTGAAAAGGGCCATCGGGTCAAAGGTCACAGCATGGGTTCGCAGCCTCAAAGGTCACGGTGTCAGGGATCACAGTCTCATGGCTCAGGGCCAGGGGTTAGAGGTCAACTTCCCCAGTTGATATACTGGCTGGGACATCATATGGTATGGAATACCCCTTTGGCTCGTTTGGCTCAGCTGTCTGCACCCCCAGCCTCCACTGCCAGGGCAGTAGGAGAAGCTGAAACATCCTTGACTTAGTATGAACGCTGCCTAGTGACAACTAAATCATCAGTCTTTTATCAACATTAGTGTCATGTTAAATGCAAACTACAGCACTATACCGGCTACTAGGAAGGAAATTATCTCTATTCTAGCCAAAACCAGGAAATTCCCTCTGCTCTTTACCTCATTTCTTGCCAAAATTTCTACCTATGCCTCCCTCTATCTGGCTCCCTCTTCCTCTTCTTTATTTCTTCTCACGCTTTCCTTTACCCTGTCGGCTTTAAAAGTTTCTTTATAGGTACGTCTCTCTCCAGCTCCCCGGCCTTATTTTTTAATTTGCGTCCATGCGAATCGTACCCCGTCGCTTTTTGAATTTTTTTTCCCCTATTTCTCCCTCTGTCTTCCTCCCTGTCCCTGGTTGCAAATTGTTTCCTGTTTCCCGTACCCCGCTGCTTTCTCGTTTGTTTCTATGTATCCCCCAGGCCATCTCCCTGCCTTTATTTCTTCATGTTTTCCTATCTGTCTTGTACCCTATTGCTTTTCAAGCTTTATTTCTATGTCCCCCTCCGTCCAGCTCACCGTTCCTATTTTGGAATCCCTCCCTTGAGCTGGGGAAGGGTCTGCCCAGGCACGCCCACCCGAGGGAGCTGACGAAGGTGAACCGTCCGAGGAGGGAATCCAAGGGGGTCCCGCAGGCAGCCACGTCCAGCAAGGAACAGCCAGCCCCCGCGGCAAGGAAGGATCCCTCCGAGCCATCCCAGACAGAGCGCGCCGGCCGCGCGCACGAGCCACCGGGAAGCCTCGCGGGAGAGGAGCGTCGAGGCGCCTGCCGCCGAGGCAGAGAGAAAAGCATCGGGGCGGTGAAGGTCTCCCGCCGGCGCCGGGAGCTGCGGAGAGTCGCGCATTCTGTCGCGTGCATCCCGCTCCATCTCTGCCACCCTTCCCCAGATCTCTGTTCGCCTCCCTGCCTGTCCCTCCTTCCGTCTCTCTCTCCACCGGCCCACCTGCCCGCCTGGCTCCCAAAAACTTGTTACTCTTCTGCCAACTCTGCCCCGTAGCGCTTCATCTGTAATATTTTTTTTTTTTTCCTACGATTCCCTCTCTGTGGCTCCCTATTTTTTACTGCTTTCCCACGTTTCTTGTACCCAGTTGCATTTTAATTTCTCTTTCTCCATTTTTCCTAGCAATGGCTTTCAGCTGAGTGGCAGCCATACCGGCGTCTCCTTCTGAGGCCGATGCCCACCGCTTCGGTAGCCTTCTCGAGCTGGGAAGGGGGGGCGGGGGCTGCGCCCTACCCGCACGAACTGCCACGCCATGCCCTTTCTGACACGACACGCCCTGCTTGCCACGCTCCCGGTTGCTGGCGCTCCTCAGGGCCCTTTAAATCTTCCGCGGTTGCCCCTGGCAATGCCCAAGCCGCGTCAGCCTCTCTCACGAGAGCTGCCGGCTCTGCGCTGTCCCTCTGCTCTTCCCCGGGGCTCCCGGGCCTCGGGAACCTCCCGGTCCGCCTCAATCTAGCGCTTAGCCGCCAACTTACCATTGCGTCTGCTGACCTCGCCGGTGACTGATGTGATTTTAATAACTACATTGTTATTGCATTTAATGAGCTAGTTTCTTACCTAGTTTAGAAAGACATCTATCGTTTTCTATCTACACGCCAGAAAAATTAAGTTTAATTCATTACCTGGTCACATTGCCGATGCAATAGTTGTAGCTGTAGTGCAGGAGCAAGTAGTGTCATTTCCTGGGGGGGGTTACTTTCTCTGTTCAGGGTCTCATTTGCTGTAAATTTAAGGCAGGTGAGAGCAGTGCTGCTGCTCCTCCAGCTGACTTTATAACTGCTGGTGGTTTGCCCTTCCCCTTTCCCAGGTGATTGTGCTAAGGGTGGTGGGCGGAGCCTCGGGGTATTTGAGCCACAGCCTGTGCTGAGGGAGGAGCTCCTTGTGCTCCTGGGTTTCTCTGGTGTTGGTGCTCAGCTCTTGCTTGAGTCCTTTGCAGCTTTTGAGCTGGCTCAGCCCTTTGGGAAGAGCTGTCTGCCTGAGGTAAGAGCTTCAGGACCAGTCAAGGTTCAGCAGCCCGTGTGGTAGAAAGTAACGCTTGTATGCAGCTTTTTTTTTTGTTTGTTTTCCTTTCTTTTTTTCAGGTCAGTAATTTTGTTTTGAGTGTTCGGGGGTAGAAAGATGGTTTAGTAGTATGCATTGTTTAGTTTTGGTTTTTTTTTTTTTAAATTCTTCATGCATTGTGTTTTCCTGGAATTCCCAACTTTATTGAAAAAGGAACCTTGTTTTTTTCCACCAGTTCTGCGGTATGCTGTGTAAGTTGCTGATATCTCTCTTAACGGGACCGATGGTGACATTGTTTAGCAGGGGTTAGGGTGAGCGTCTTGTATGCATCTGTATATGGAGATTTAGTATTTCTGAAGAAAGCAGAAGGGCCGTGAAGCACAATGCCTTTCAGGGTCTGGGATGCCTCGTCGCCTTTCCTCCTTGCCCACAGAATGCCCCGTTGTCCCTAGAATCTTTGCAGCTCGTGGCAGGCCCCTCGTAGATTACAAGCCTTGGGACTTGACTTTATTTTGTGGGCATGTAGCAGAGCTCAGGGTCTCTGTGAAACTGTAGGTTAGGAGGTGCCTCCAGAATTTGGGATGTGGCTCAGAAGAGCGGCTCCTGAGGAGTAGCCACTGAAGGGGGTTCAGGGGCGCGAATGGAGGGCAGGAGGCGTCAGGAAGCAGTGGGGTTCCTTTCCTGACGGTTGAGGAGAAGAAAAGGGGTTTCTAAAGTTTTGGGACTGCTGGGGAAAGGGAGGAGGGTTCACCAGCCCTTCTCAGATGAGTTTTGCAGTTGGATTTGGATGTCATAGCATCGTAGAGTGGTTTGGGTTGGAAGGGACCATAAAGAGCCTCTAGTTCCTACCCCACCCCCGCAATGGGTAGGGACGCCTTCCGCGAGACCAGGTTGCTCAAAGCCCCATCTGACCTGGCCTTGAATGCTTCCAGGGAGGGAGCATCCGCAGGTTCTCTGGGCGACGCGTTCCAGTGCCTCGCCACCCCTAGTGAGAAACGTCTTCCTAATACCTAAACTAAATGTACCCTCCTTAGGACTAAAGTCGTTACCGCCTTGTCCTATTGCTGTACACCCTTGTAAAAAGTCCCTCTGCAGGTTTCTTATAGGCACCCTTTACGTACCGTGAAGTCTGCTCTAAGGTCTCCTGCAAAGCTGCATGCCGGTGAGGGGTCCGAGAAGGCGAGGCGGTCGTCGGCCGGGTCGGTGTTGAATAGCGAAGTATTATGGGGCTGCTCGGTTAAGCATTTACCTTCTGTTCTGGAGGCGCTGTGTGGGCTATCTTTGAATTGGGTGAGCGTTTGAGGTGAGCTGTGGATTAGTGAGGAGGAGCGTGGGGCCGATGACTTCTCATGAGCGCCACGCTAACTCGGTGTCTCTTGGTACCTTAGGTACCACGAGTGACGACGGCTGCAGGGTCTGACTCTGGAATGAGCGGGGAAGCGAACGCGGTGGCACTTGTGAGGAGGGGTGAGTTGGGGAAGTAGTTGGCGTTGGCCAGTGGGACGCTTACTGATTTGGTTTTTGTTTGTTTGTTTGTTTGTTTTTTTCATTGCAGATGTTGAAGAGCACTGTGTCCCCTTGAGGAACATCCCAGTTAGCCCGTGTGGTTTTGTGGAGGGTGGGTTCGGACCCTCGGCCCTCTGAAAGCTAAGTTGAGGGACCCGGGCTGGGGAGAGGCTGGGAGGAAGGGACACAGCTGGGAATTGCCGGGAGGGGTTTTAAAGTTAGCGCAGGAGAGAGGGCTGCCCCAAAGCAGTCGCCTTTGCGCAGGCGAAGGGAGCGAGTTGCTTTTCAGCACGAGACCAGTGTGTGCCGGGCAGGGCAGTTCCAGCCCGTGTCCGCGGTGGCGTGTAGTTTGTGTAGTCTGTCTTGTGCGCTCAGACCTTCCTCGGGTCTCGACGTCCTCGTTGCGCTTTGCGCCGGGGGAGCGTGGCGTGCGCTTTAGGCGCCGTCCCTAGGGTCTCGAATGCTCTTACTCATCGGCCCGGTGCCAATCGGGCGCTTCTTTTCTTGCGCTCGGAGCTCTAAAGCATGGATCGGTCTCGGCGGGTTGCGGTCGGTCCTCTTTTGGCAGCGTTCTTCTGGGCTGCATTGGTAGCTCTGCTCTCTAGCCGTCCGTTTTCTCGGACTTGGACTTCTTCCCCGCATCCTGACATCCTTAGGTCTCAACGCCAGGCTTCTAGTGCATCTGTCGTCTGGGTTTTGACAGTGCCATCTTGTAACGGGCCATTCTGTTCGACTCCTCTTCTCTGGAGGCTCTGCCGTAGAGCCTCCTGGCCTCATGGTTCCGGCTCCGTAGGTCGTCTTGCCCAACGACGCCTCCTGTCCGGGCGTCATTCTTCTTGCTGAGAGTTTTCTCTCTCTTTGAATCACCTCGTTGGTAGCGTTGCACATGGTGACGTTCTGCGCACGGGTGTGTTTGGCTTGGAGCTGCTCTGCCCGGGGATGTAGAGTCAGGGGTAGGTGGAAGAGCGATAAGAGTCTACGGGTCAAACGTTGATGTGCCTAGACTGTTTAGGCAAGGGTTGTACAGTCGTCTCGGCTCGACTAGCCATCGGCGGGCTGCGCGAACAGCAGTGCCGATAGTGTTTCACGGAGACGATTGGAGCTGTGCGGCAGGGGCTGTTGAGGGGCGGTGAAGAGGATTTGACTCTCTAAGGTGTTAGGTCTTGCACATGATGGGCTTAAATTTTGGCCCTGGTTTTTTTTTGTTGTTGTTGGTGGGGTTTTTTTGGGTTTTTTTTGTGGTGTTTTTTTTTTCCTTTTTCTTTTTTTTTTTAAATGGCAGGCTGTAGCTGGACTCCAGATGGTCTTTGTAGATGGAATCAAGACCTCTGGAGTTGTGAAGCTCTTGCTCTGCATCCAGGTGACTCGTTCAATATGTTTGGTTTTGGTTTTTTTTCCAGATGCAGAGGGACAAGATGCGTGCCACAGAGCGACGAGGGAAGGCAGCAGGGCACTGTAAGGAGGTGGGTCCGTGAGTGGAGTCGGAAGGAAGATGCGGCCGGTGGCTCTATGAGACTGCTTTGCTTTGCTGTGTTTTGCAGTTTTCTTGCATTGTATTGGTCTGTATTTGCCTTTGTCTTGTGTTGTTTTGTTCTGTATTTGTACTGACTGTCATGTGAGACTGTCTCGCGTTGCATGGCCCTGCATTGTGTTTTGTAGTGCAGTGCTATGCCCTTGTATCGATTGCCACCAGAGACTGCCTTGCCTTCTATGGTTCTGTATTGGTTTTGTATTGTTTTGGTCTGTACTTGTATTGACTGTCATCTGAGAGTCTCTTGCATTGGCCCTGTTCTGTTTTGTGTGGTATGGCAGTGCTCCGAGTTGTTTTGTCTTGACCGAGATAAGAGTACTGTCTTGTACGGCATTATATTTGCATGTGAATTACATGGGTCTGTGTTTGTCTGTGTGTGTTGTATGGCATTGTAGAGACAGCACAGAAGGTTTAATGACTTTGGGTTCTTTGCATGCAAGGAGCTGAGGGGATCGCAATTGGACTGTGAGCTAGCATAGAGTAAGGCACTAACTGGGCAATGGTGTTCATAATGTTTATGGGGATGCTTTGTGGCAAGTCTGTAGAAATGGTCAAGGCCTTGAGGTCTGAGTAGCAGCGTGATGGGTCTTGGAGCGATCGGTAACTTTGGGACAGCTCTGTGTTTGCGATGCTCTGTTTTTTCAAGTGCCATGGAGGACACTGACTGGGAGGATGTGTTATTTTGGGAATAGGTGGGAAGCGGTGGAGGACTTCTCTCTCAAGGATGAAGTGTCTATTGAAAAGCTTTGTGTGTTGTTTTTGCAGGTGATGACAGGGCACGAGGTGCTTGAAGGAACCTTGCGTTTAGGTGACACAGCTGCTACGGAGGTTGGACTGTGCCATGTGGCACCGTGAAAGCTAAGTATCGGGCTGAAAATGCACGGATGGTGGAGATGATGGTGCGTGTTGAAACATTGGTGTAACAGAAGGGCAGTTTGTGGGGAGGTTGGAAGGAGGTTGGGCTAGGGCCAGGGTTTTTGCAGGCAAGGCGATTTTTGAGGCCCCCAGTGCCACAGGCATGGGGTGACGGCCTCTCGAGGCCTGTGGGTGGTAGGATGGATGAGTTGAGAGTGAGGGCTGGCGTGCATGTGATCTGAATGAGTGGTGTGTTGTGAATGTGTCTAACCTTGTAGGGTTATGTGGTTTAGCCTTTTTGGTTTTTTCCTTTCAGGTTGGATGTAGACTTGAGATGTTTCTCAGGGAATTAGAAAAAAAACCCAAAACAACAACTTAGAATAAAAAAACCCAGCTGGGATATGGGTTGGTTTTTGGTGTGTCCTCCCCTGCCCTGTTCCTCCCCCCCCCCCGGTCCCAGCTGCTCCACGAGGCAATGTTGATTGCCAGTGTTTGGACTGGGGTCCGGCTCGGGCCCGGGTTTTCACAGGCAGGGTGATTTTTTTCAAGGGTCCTGGGAACGGCGTTCCCATGGAGCGCTGCCCTGGAACGTGGTAATTGCCAGTCAGCACAGGGAAATATGTTGTTTGGTGGATGGTCTTTGGAAGACAGTTGAGGATTTTGCGGGCGAAGGGTGGGGGGAGTTGGACTAGATGGCCAGCATGGAGCAGGCCAGGGTTGTGAAGTGCGTGAGTGTAACTGTATTTTTCTGTGGTGGGTTTGTAAAATATTTGGGTGCTCTTTGTAGTTTGTGATGTAATGATACTTTTCAGTTTTTGTTTTTGTGCCGAGGTGTGGAAGTGGACAGTCTGTCAAGATGAGCGGAGCTCACTCGTTTTCTGCCCGGGAACGGGGATCGTGCAGGTAATGTCACCTCAGGGAGTAAAACTTCTGGATGTGCAGCGACGGATGTAACGGGAGCGAGGAATGTGGAAAAGACCGCTCCGTAGAGAATTGCACGTACTAATAGTGGCGTTTCTTCTGAAGGTAATGCTAAATTTTTGGAGTTAAAATGTATTTGTAAAAATAATGGTTAAAAGAGGAATAAAACTAATAGTGTCAAAAATTTGACCAGTGAGGCCATAAGTCTTTTCTATATATTGTAGAAAAAGTACATTGTAGAATTGGACTGTAACTACTGACCTAGCTGAACGTATGTGGAATCAGTAATAGACCAAATGAAGCAAAAAAAAAAGAAAATGAAAAAAAGACAGGTAATTAGGTCTCCTTGTGAGAATCACAGTAGTAATGGCAATCAGAAAGGCAAGTGTAGAGCAAAGCATGCGCGTTTAGTGCCCATAGGTAAACTTAGCTGTTGAAGTAAGGGAAAGTGTCTGTTAGAATTAGGCATCCAAGGGAGAGTTGTAGATACCTCGAGGCCAATGTAGCTGCTGCTGGGTGAACAGAAAGGGTGTGCGTTCCTGGCTCTAGTAATTGCCCAACTTAGAAATTGGCTCCGCAGCTACGTAACTGTGAACTGGGCTCGGGCGCGGTGCGGCGCCGAAAGGGGCTCGGGCGCGGTGCGGCGCCGAAAGGGGCTCGGGCGCGGTGCGGCGCCGAAAGGGGCTCGGGCGCGGTGCGGCGCCGAAAGGGGCTCGGGCGCGGTGCGGCGCCGAAAGGGGCTCGGGCGCGGTGCGGCGCCGAAAGGGGCTCGGGCGCGGTGCGGCGCCGAAAGGGGCTCGGGCGCGGTGCGGCGCCGAAAGGGGCTCGGGCGCGGTGCGGCGCCGAAAGGGGCTCGGGCGCGGTGCGGCGCCGAAAGGGGCTCGGGCGCGGTGCGCCGCCGAAAGGGGCTCGGGCGCGGTGCGGCGCCGAAAGGGGCTCGGGCGCGGTGCGCCGCCGAAAGGGGCTCGGGCGCGGTGCGCCGCCGAAAGGGGCTCGGGCGCGGTGCGCCGCCGAAAGGGGCTCGGGCGCGGTGCGCCGCCGAAAGGGGCTCGGGCGCGGTGCGGCGCCGAAAGGGGCTCGGGCGCGGTGCGGCGCCGAAAGGGGCTCGGGCGCGGTGCGCCGCCGAAAGGGGCTCGGGCGCGGTGCGCCGACTTTGAAATTTGCTCGGGTTCTGTGTGCTGCCGAATTGGGCTCGGTCAATGTGTTACTTTTCTTAAAGGGGCTGAGGTACTGTGTAACTCTGAAATGAGCTTGATTACTGGATAATATGTGTATAACATGTGGGGGGTTTTATTCTGTATCTCACTGTCCCCGTTGTCCTTCCTGTTCTTCTCTTTCTCTGACCCTTTGTGGTGCTCCCTACTCTTTTTATTCATGCCTTCTCTCTCTCTGCAGGGGTCCTAATCTCTCTCTCTCTCCCCCCCCCCCAACCTGCTGTGTTTCTCACAGTCTCTCTCTGTCTCTTGTCATTATTCTCATCTGTCGCTCTCTCTTACTTCCTGTCCCATCGTATCATGTTGTATCTGTTCCTCCTGCTTTTTTCTCCATCTGTCCAGATCCCTGTCCCTTTTTTCTTCTATTGCTGGCCCTCTGCCCTGCTTCCTCTTGCTATCTTTCCCGTATTTCTCTCTGTTCCGTTCCCTCTTCCATCCTTTCAAACTGTATCCTCCTCTCCAGCTAGCTGTCCCTTCTCTTTTCTCTCTTCCTCCGTATCTCTCTCACAGCCTATCACAGTTGTTTTTTCCTCCAGTGCTGTCCTGCTCTGTCCCTTTTTTCTCACTCTCATTCTGTCATGCTCCCTGTGTCTTTTTTTAACTCCTCCATCTCTGTCCTGCAGCCTATCACTATTTTTTTTCCTCTTCCATACCTTTGTCCTTCTTCCAGTCTTTGTGTCTCTCCCGCTTTGTTTTTCCTCCCTTCCTTTTTTTCCTTTCTTGCTACATCTCTGTTCTGCTCCCTAGAATAGAATCAAATCACATTGAATCAAATCATGAAATTTGGAAAGGACCTCTAAGATCATTAAGTCCAACCATCAACCCACCGCCACCACGCCCACTAAATCATGTCCCAAAGTGCCACATCTACGTGTGTTTTGAACACCTCCAGGGATGGTGACTCCATCACTACCCTGGGCAGCCTGTTCCAATGCCTGACAACCCTCTCAGTAAAGAATTTTTTTCTGATATCCAAGCTAAACCTCCCCTGGCGCAACTTCAGGCCATTTTCTCTCATCCTATCTCTAGTTACTTGATAGAAGAGACCAGTACCCACCTCGCTACAATCTCCTTTCAGGTAGTTGTAGAGAGCGATAAGGTCTCCCCTCAGCCTCCTTTTCTCCAGACTAAACCACCCCAGCTCCCTCAGCCGTTCCTCATCAGACTTACGCTCCAGGCCCCTCACCAACTCGGTTGCCCTTCTCCGGACACGTTCCAGCAACTCAACGTCTTTCCCGTAGCGAGGGGCCCAAAACTGAACGCAGTACTCGAGGTGCGGCCTCGCCAGTGCCGAATACAGGGGAACAATTACCTCCCTGCTCCTGCCAGCCACACTATTTCTGATACAGGCCAGGATGCCGTTGGCCTTCCTGGCCACCTGGGCACACTGCTGGCTCATAGTCAGCCGGCTGTCAACCAGCACCCCCAGGTCTTTCTCTGCCGGGCAGCTTTCCAGCCACTCTTCCCCAAGCCCATAGCGCTGCACGGGGTCGCCGTGACCAAAGCACAGGACCCGGCACTCGGCCTCGTTGAACTTCATACAGTTGGCCTCGGCCCATCGATCCAGCCTGTCCAGATATCTGTGTAGAGCCTTCCTATCCTCAAGGAGATCAGCCCTGAGTCCCAACTTGGTGTCGTCTGCAAACTTGCCGAGGGGGCACTCGATCTCCTCGTCCAAATCGTCGATAAAGATGTTAAGCAGAACCGGGCCCAACACCGAGCCCTGGGGAACACCACTAGCGACCCGCCACCAACCGGATTTAACCCCATTCACCACAACCCTCTGGGCTCGTCCATCCAGCCAGTTTTTCACCCAGCAAAGAGTACACTTGTCTAAGCCAGGAGACGACAGCTTCTCAAGGAGTATGCCATGAGAGACAGTATCAAAGGCCTTGCTGAAGTCAAGGTAGGTAACATCCACAGCCTTTCCCTCATCCGCCAGGCGGGTCACCCGGTCATAGAAGGAGATCAGGTTGGTCAAGCAGAACCCGCCTTTCGTAAACCCACGCTGACCGGGCCCAATCCCCTGCTTGTCCCGGACGTGCCACGTGAGCGCTCTCAAGACAAACCGTTCCATAATCTTCCCCGGTACCGAGGTCAGGCTGACAGGCCCGTAGTTCCCCGGATCCTCCCTCCGACCCTTCTCGTAAATGGGCGTCACATTGGCAAGCCTCCAGTCCTCTGGGACCTTCCCCGTTGACCAGGATCGCCGATAGATGAGGGAGAGCAGCTTGGGAAGCACCTCTGCCAGTTCCCTCAGTACTCTGGGATGGATTCCATCTTGTCCCATAGATTTGTGAGCATCCAGATGGCGTAGTAGGTCACTAACTATTTCCTCCTGCATTAAGGGGGGGGGGGTGTATATTCTGCTCTTCATCCTCACCTTCCCGCTCAGGAGGCAGAGTACCCTGAGGATAACTGGTCTCCCTAGTAAAGACTGAGGCAAAGAAGGCATTAAGTACCTCAGCCTTTTCCTCATCTCTGGTGGCAACGTTCCCTTCCGTATCCGTTACAGGATAGATATTCTCCTTGGGATTCTTTTTACCATTAACGTATTTGTAAAAACATTTTTTGTCGTCTCGTACGACAGCGGACAGATTTAGTACTAGCAGAGCTTTTGTCTTTCTAATTTCCTTTCTCTATGACCTAACAAGATCCCTGTACTCCTCCCAAGTTGCCCGCCCTTTCTTCCAGAGATGATAAACTCTCCTTTTTTTCCTGACTCCTAGAAGAAGCTCCCCGTTCAGCCAGGCCCGTCGTTTTCCTCGGCGATTCGACTTGCGGCACGGGGGAATAGCCTGGTCCTGAGCTGTTAAGATTTCCTTCTTAAAGAACGTCCGTCCCTCCTGGACCCCTTTGCCCTTCAGGACCGTCTCCCAAGGGACTCTCTCAACCAGTGCCTCAAAGAGGCCAAAGTTTGCCCTCCGGAAGTCCAGAGTGGTGGTTTTGCTAACCCCCTTCCTTGCCTCACCGAGAATGGAGAATTCTATCATTTCACGGTCGCTAAGCCCAAGAAGGCCTCCGACTGTCACACCTCCCACCAGTCCTTCCCTGTTCGTAAACAATAGATCTAGCAAGGCTCCTCCCCTGGTTGGCTCACCTACTGCCTGTGTCGGGAAGTTATCTTCCACACACTCCAGGAACCTCCTAGACTGTTTACTCTCTGCTGTGGCATATTTCCAGCAGGCGTCTGGAAAGTTGAAGTCCCCCATGAGAACAAGGGCACACGCTTCTAAGACTACTGCCAGCCGCTTGTAGAATGATTCATCCATCTCTTCAACCCTGTCGAGCGGTCTATAACAGACTCCCAGCACAATATCTGCCTTATCGGCCTTCCCTCTCATCCTCACCCATAAGCACTCCACCTTGTCATCACACTTGGGTAGCTCTGTACAGTCCAAACCCTGCCTAACATAGAGAGCCACCCCACCACCTCTTCTACCTTGCCTATCCCTTCTGAAGAGCTTGTAGCCATCCGTCGCAGCACTCCGGTCACAGGAGTCATCCCTCCGTGTTTCCGTGATGGCGACTAAGTCATATCTATCCTGCTGCACGATGGCTTCCAGCTCCTCCCATTTATTGCCCATGCTGCGTGTGTTGGCATAGATGCATTTGAGCTGGCCTATCGAATCCACCCCTAACGTTGGCACGCTGCCCCCAGGCTCATCTCTGGTGCACCTAGTCTTATCCCTTACCCCCTTCAAACCTGGTTTAAAGCCCTCTCTATGAGCCCCGCCATCTCAGGAGCCAGGATTCTTTTACCCCTTTGAGATAGCTGGATACCATCCGTCGCTAGCAAGCCCGGTGCCGTGTAAACCTCCCCATGATCAAAAAGCCCCAAATGCCACCAATGGCACCAGCCTCTGAGCCACATCATCACCAGGTGTGGTTTCCTGTTCCTTTCAGTATATTCCCCTGCCACTAAGGGATTGAGGAAAACACTACCTGTGCTCCTTCCACTAATCGCCCCAGTGCCCTGAAGACCCTTTTGATTGCCTTTGGATTTCTCCCTGCAATCTCATCGCTGCCAACCTGCACAACCAGCAATGGGTAATAATCAGAGGTCCGAACCAGACCCGGGAGTTCCCTGGTAATGTCTTTCAACCGGGCCCCAGGGAGGCAGCAGACTTCCCTGTGGCATGGGTCAGGACTGCATATTGGGCCCTCTGTCCCCCTCAGAAGGGAGTCGCCTATGACAATTACCCTCCTTTTTCTTTTTTCAGAGGCTGTGAGAATGCATGGGGCTGCCCGACTGAGCCTAGGCACCTCCCTGGATAGGGCTTCACCTACACCCTGATCTTCGTTGACCCGGTCCTCAAGTTCCAGAGCCCCATTCCTGTTGCGTAGGGGCAAGTGGGAAGGTGAGGGAGACCGGGAGGGGACTCGCCTGCCTCCCCGAGCAGGGACCTGTATCCATTCCCCTCCATCTCTTAGGTCCCCTCCTGCCTGGTGGCAAGGGGGCAGGGGAACCTCCGCTTCTCGCGGAGCCTCCAACTGCTGCCTCTGCCTCAGGGATGGTAGGGTGCGGGTCCACCAACCTATCTCCCTCTCACACTCCTTGATACTCCTCAACCTTTCCGCTTCCTCCTTCAGCTCTGCCACCAGGCTGAGCAGATCATCTACCTGGTCACATCTCGCACAAGAGGTGTCCCCGCTGCCCTCCGGCATCAGTGATAGACTCAGGCACTCCCTGCGTCCAGAGACCTGGACAGCTGCACGTTTACGTGGGAGCTCTGTCCGCGTCGCCACGTTTTTCCTAGCAATGGCTTTCACCCGAGTGGCAGCCATATCGGGGTCTCCTTCTGAGGCCGATGCCCACTGCTTCAGTAACATTCTCAAGCTGGGAAAGGGGGGGCTGCGCCCTACCCGCGCAAACTGCTGCACCACGGCACACCTTTCTGATGCGCCATGCTCCCGGTCGCTGGCGCTCCTTCAGGGCCATTTAAATCTCCCATGGTTGCCCCTGGCAATGCCCACGCCGCATCAGCCTCTCTCGTGAGAGCTGCCGGCTCTGCACGGTGCCTCTGCTCTTCCCCGGGGCTCCTGGGCCTTGGGAACCTCCCAGTCCGCCTCAATCTAGCGCTTAGCCACCAACTTACCATTGTGTCTGCTGGCCTCGCCGGTGACTGATGTGATTTTAATAACTACATTGTTATTGCATTTAACGAGCTAATTTCCTACCTAGTTTAGAGACACATGTATCTTTTTCTGTCTATGCCTCAGAAAAATTAAGTTGAACTCCTTACCTGGTCACATTGCTGATGCAATAGTTGTAGCTGTAGTACAGGAGCAGGTATCATCGTTGCCTGTAAGTGTCACTTTCTCTGTCTAGGACCTTGCTTGCTGTAAATTTAAGGCAGGTGAGAGCAGTGCTGCTGCTCCTCCAGCTGACTTTATAACTGCTGGTGGTTTGCCCTTCCCCTTTCCCAGGTGATTGTGCTAAGGGTGGTGGGCGGAGCCTCGGGGTATTTGAGCCACAGCCTGTGCTGAGGGAGGAGCTCCTTGTGCTCCTGGGTTTCTCTGGTGTTGGTGCTCAGCTCTTGCTTGAGTCCTTTGCAGCTTTTGAGCTGGCTCAGCCCTTTGGGAAGAGCTGTCTGCCTGAGGTAAGAGCTTCAGGACCAGTCAAGGTTCAGCAGCATGTGTAGTAGCAAGTAACACTTTTATGCAGCCTTTTTTTTTTTGTTTTCCTTTCTTTTTTTCAGGTCAGTAATTTTGTTTTGAGTGTTCGGGGGTAGAAAGATGGTTTAATAGTATGCGTTGTTTGGTTTTTTTTTTTAAATTCTTCATGCTTTGTGTTTTCCTGGAATTCCCAACTTTATTGAAAAAGGAACCTTGTTTTTTTCCACCAGTTCTGCTGTATGCTGTGTAAGTTGCTGATATCTCTCTTAACGGGACCGATGGTGACATTGTTTAGCAGGGGTTAGGGTGAGCGTCTTGTATGCATCTGTATATGGAGATTTAGTATTTCTGAAGAAAGCAGAAGGGCCGTGAAGCACAATGCCTTTCAGGGTCTGGGATGCCTCGTCGCCTTTCCTCCTTGCCCACAGAATGCCCCGTTGTCCCTAGAATCTTTGCAGCTCGTGGCAGGCCCCTCGTAGATTACAAGCCTTGGGACTTGACTTTATTTTGTGGGCATGTAGCAGAGCTCAGGGTCTCTGTGAAACTGTAGGTTAGGAGGTGCCTCCAGAATTTGGGATGTGGCTCAGAAGAGCGGCTCCTGAGGAGTAGCCACTGAAGGGGGTTCAGGGGTGCGAATGGAGGGCAGGAGGCGTCAGGAAGCAGTGGGGTTCCTTTCCTGACGGTTGAGGAGAAGAAAAGGGGTTTCTAAAGTTTTGGGACTGCTGGGGAAAGGGAGGAGGGTTCACCAGCCCTTCTCAGATGAGTTTTGCAGTTGGATTTGGATGTCATAGCATCGTAGAGTGGTTTGGGTTGGAAGGGACCATAAAGAGCCTCTAGTTCCTACCCCACCCCCGCAATGGGTAGGGACGCCTTCCGCGAGACCAGGTTGCTCAAAGCCCCATCTGACCTGGCCTTGAATGCTTCCAGGGAGGGAGCATCCGCAGGTTCTCTGGGCAACGCGTTCCAGTGCCTCGCCACCCCTAGTGAGAAACGTCTTCCTAATACCTAAACTAAATGTACCCTCCTTAGGACTGAAGTCGTTACCGCCTTGTCCTATTGCTGTACACCCTTGTAAAAAGTCCCTCTGCAGGTTTCTTATAGGCACCCTTTACGTACCGTGAAGTCTGCTCTAAGGTCTCCTGCAAAGCTGCATGCCGGTGAGGGGTCCGAGAAGGCGAGGCGGTCGTCGGCCGGGTCGGTGTTGAATAGCGAAGTATTATGGGGCTGCTCGGTTAAGCATTTACCTTCTGTTTTGGAGGCGCTGTGTGGGCTATCTTTGAATTGGGTGAACGTTTGAGGTGAGCTGTGGATTAGTGAGGAGGAGCGTGGGGCCGATGACTTCTCATGAGCGCCACGCTAACTCGGTGTCTCTTGGTACCTTAGGTACCACGAGTGACGACGGCTGCAGGGTCTGACTCTGGAATGAGCGGGGAAGCGAACGCGGTGGCACTTGTGAGGAGGGGGGAGTTGGGGAAGTAGTTGGCGTTGGCCAGTGGGATGCTTACTCCCTTTTCTGATTTGTTTTTGTTTGTTTGTTTTTTTATTTCAGATGTTGAAGAGCACTGTGTCCCCTTGAGGAACATCCCAGTTAGCCCGTGTGGTTTTGTGGAGGATGGATTCGGACCCTCGGCCCTCTGAAAGCTAAGTTGAGGAACCCGGGCTGGGGAGAGGCTGGGAGGAAGGGACACAGCTGGGAATTGCAGGGAGGGGTTTTAAAGTTAGTGCAGGAGAGAGGGCTGTCCCAAAGCAGCCCCTTTGTGCAGGCGAAGGGAGCGGGTTGCTTTTCAGCACGAGACCAGTGTGTGCCGGGCAGGGCAGCTCCAGCCTGTGTCTGTGGTGGTGTGTAGTTTGTGTAGTCTGTCCTCTGTGGCTCAGATCTCAATGTCCTTATTGCGCTTTGTGTTGGGGGAGCATGGCATGCGCTTCAGGTGCTGTCCCTAGGGTCTTGAATGCTCATACTCGTTGGCATGGTGCCAGTCGGGTGCTTCCTTTCTTGCGCTCGGAGCTCTAAAGCGTGGATCGGTCTCAGCAGGTTGCGGTCGGTTCTTTTTGCGGCGTTCTTTTGGGCTGCTTTGGCAGCTCTGCTCTCTAGCTGTCCGTTCTCTCAGACTGGGAGTTCTTCCCCGCATCTTGATGTTCCTAGGTCTTGATGACAGGCTTCTGGCGCATCCATCATCTCGGTTTTGACAGTACCATCTTGTAACAGGCTGTTAAGTTGGACTCCTCGGGGTCTGCCGTACAGCCTCCTTGCCTCAGTGGTTTGGACGCTGTAGGTCATCTTGCCGGATGGCACCTCCCATCCGGGGGTCATTCTTCTTGCTGAGAGTTTTCTCTCTGAATCACCTTGTCTGTACTGTTCTGTCTTGTGTTGGTCTGTGCACAGGTGTGTTTGGCTTGGAGCTGCTCTGCCCGGGGCTGTAGAGTCAGGGGTAGGTGGAACAGCGATAAGAGTCTATGGGTGAAATGTTGATTGGCCTTAATTGAATGGGCAAGGGTTGTACAGTCATCTGGGATCGAGTAGGCATTGGTGGGCTGTGTGGACAGCAACGTTGAGATTTCTTTACGGAAATGATTGTAGGCTTGTGGCAGAGGCTGTTGAGGGGTGGTGAAGTGGATTTGAGTCTCTAAGGTGTTGAGGCTTGCATGTGATGGGCTTAAAGTTTGGCCCTGGGTTTTTTGTTTTTGTTTTTTTAAAAATGGCTGGTTGTAGCTGGAGTACTGGTATTCCTAGATGGAATCAAGATCTCTGGAGTTGTTAAGCTCTTGCTCTGCATCCAGGCTGACTCATTCAATGTGGGGTTTTATTCGGATGCAGAGAGACAAGATGCATGCCCCAGAGCGACGGAGGAGGGGAGCGGAGCGCCGTAAGGAGGTGGGTCTGTGAGTGGAATCAGAGGGCAGATGCGGCCGGTGGCTCTATGACTAGCTGATAGGGTTCTTTTTTTCTTTTATTTGGAAGGTGCGAAGCAAGGAGCGAAGTGGGCCATCAGCACCAGAGGTGTCTCGGGCAAGGTGAGCCGTGACTACTGGGTTAAAGGAACCGTTCCTTTGGAGGTGTCGCATTGTTGGCAAATTTGCAAGCATCCCTTGCTTGTTTTTTGCAGGCAGTACGCATGCTTTGACGTGGCAAGCTCTTGATGACAGAGCGGGTTAGTTGAGCAGCCAAGGTAAAGGAGAGGGAGTTGGGAATCGGTCCGGGCAGGCTGAGGTTTCGGGCGGCCTCTCAGCATGCGTCTTATGCTTTGGTTTTTGCAGGTGGCGCACGCAGCCTCAGAGGAGCCATGCCACAGGCCAATGAGGAGTTTGAGAAGGTGAGGTGATTGTGGGCTGTGCCAGTGTTGAATATCGAAGTATTAGGTGGTTGCTTGGTTAAGCGTTTACCTTCTGTTTTGCAGGCGCTGTGAGGGCCACCTTTGGAATGGGATGAGCATTTGAGGTGAGCTGTGGATTAGGGAGGAGGAGAATGGGCCTGGTGAGTCTCACGACTGCTATGCTAATTTTGTGCGTCTTGCTGTCTCGGGTACCGTGAGTGCTGATGGCCGCAGGGTCTGAGTCTGGAATGAGCAGGTAAGCATAACGCTGTGGTGTGTGTGATTAAGTGGGGGGTTGGGAAAGTAGTTGGTGTTGGCTGATGGGTTACTTACTGCCTCTTCTGATTTTGTTGCCTTTTTTTTTTTTTTTGTCTTCACTGCAGATGATGAAGAGGAACCTGGCGACTGCCGGATTGTCCCAGTTAGCCCATGTGATTTTTGCGGAGGATGGATTCGTACCCTCGGCCCTCTGAAAGTTAAGTTGAGGGACCCGGGCTGGGGAGAGGCTGGGAGGGAGGGACACAGCTGGGAATTGCCGGGAGGGGTTTTAAAGTGAGAGTAGGAGGGCAGGGCTGTCCAGGAGCAGTCCTGTTTGGGCAGATGAAGGGAGCGGGTTGCTTTTGAGCCCGAGAGCAGCGTGTGCCGGGCAGGGCAGTTCCAGCCTGTGTCCGTGGTGGTGTGTAGTTTGTGTAGTCTGTCTTGTGCACCTTCGATCTTCCTCGGGTCTCAATGCCATCATCAGTCTTTGCGCTCAGGGAGCGCGGCGTGCGCTTCGGGCACCGTCCCTAGGGTCTCGAATGCCCTTACTCATCAGCACTGTGCCAGTCGGGTGCTCCTTTTCTTGCGCTCGGAGCTCTAAAGCGTGGATCTGTCTCAGCGGTTTCCGGTCGGTCCTCTTTTGCGGCGCTCTTCCGGGCTGCTTTGGCAGCTCTGCTCTCTAGCCGTCCGTTTTCTCGGACTGGGACTTCTTCCCTGCATCCTGACATCCTTAGGTCTCGACGCCAGGCTTCTGGCGCATCCATCATCTTGGTTTTGACGGGCTTGATCTTGTAACGGGCCCTTACTTTTGCCTCCTCTTCTTTGGGGCTGTCGTAGAGCCTCCTCGCTTTGTGGTTTTGGGCGCTGTAGGTCAATTTGCCGGATGGCGCCTCCCGTCCGGGGGTCGTCATTCTTCTTGCTGAGAGTTTTCTCTCTCTTTGAATCGCCTTGTTGGTAGTGTTCCGTGTTGTGTGTGTTTGTGCACGGGTGTGTTTGGCTTGGAGCTGCTCTGCCCGGGGCTGTAGAGTCAGGGGTAGGTGGAACAGCGATAAGAATCTACGGGTGAAACGTCGATGTGCCTAGTTTGTCAGCATTGAGGGTTAAATGATTTTTGAGTCATTGCATGTCAGTAGGGGAGTGGATTGCAAGTGGATTGTGAGGTAGACTATAGTAAGGCAGTAAGTGGGCATGGGTGTTAATATTTGTTTATGTGGACACTTTGCGGTAAGCTTCTAGAAATGGTGAAGGCATTGAGGTTTTTGTTTCTGGAATAGGTGCGAAGCAGGAGCGTGGAGCTGTGGAGGATTTTTTTATGCCGAGGGTGAAGTTTGTATTCAAGAGTTTTGTGTGTTGGTTTTGCAGGTGATCACGGGGCACGAGGCGTTTGAAGGAACCTTGCGTTTAGGCGATGTGGCTGCTACGGAGGTTGGACTGTGACAAGTGCCACTATGAAAGCTAAGTGTCTGGTTGAAAATCTATGTATGGTGCAGATGGCGCGTGTTGAAGCGTTGCTGTAACGGAAGGGCAGTTTGTGGGGAGGTTGGGCTGGGGCCAGGGGTTTTGCAGGAAGGGTGCTTTTTGAGGCCCCGGGTGCTGCGGGTAAGGGGCGATGGCCCCTTGACACCCTTTGGCGGCGGGATGGGTTAGTTGAGAGCGAGGGCTAGTGTGCGTGTGATCTGAATGAGTGGTGTGTTGTGAATGTGCGTAACGTTGTAGGGTTATGTGGTTTAGCTTTTTAGTGGTCTCTTGCAGGGTGGAGGTAGAGATGTTTGTTAGGCAATTCGGAAAAAATAAAATACAATTAGAATAAAAAAACCCCGCTGGGTGGCTTTTTTTTTTTTTTTTTTCCCTCCGGTCCCGGCTGCTCTGTGGGACAGTGGTCACGGCCAATGTTTGGATGGGGGTCAGGCTTGGGCCGGGGTTCTGGCAGGCAGGGCGATTTTTTTTCAAGGCTCCCAGGAACAGAGCTCCCGTGGAGCGCTCCCCTGGAACCTGGTAATCGCCACCGAGCGCAGGGAATTAGGTTGGTCTGCGGCTGGTCTTTGGAAGACAGTTGAGGATTTTGCGGGCGAAGGGTGGGGGGAGCTGGACTAGATGGCCAGCATGGAGTAGGCCAGGGTTGTAAAGTGGGTGAGTGTAACTTTATTATTCCATGGTGTGTTTGTAAAATATTGAGGTGATCTAATGCTATTTATAATTTTTATGTCTAAGTGTGGAAGTGGACAGTGTGTGAAGAGGAGTGGAGCTCACTTGTTTTTTGCTTGGGAACAGGGATGGTGGAGGTAACGTCACCTCGGGCAGTAAAACTTCTGGACGGGTAGCGACGGACATAAGGGCAGTGAGGAACGTGGACAAGACTGATAGGGTGGAAAAAGCTCTGTAAAACGTTGAAATTACATAAAATATTAAAAAAAAGAAGTAATAGAATATGGCACTGCTGCTGAGTGTAAGTAAAGAAGTTTTTAATTAAAAAAATTTAAAAAATTTAGTATCACAGCAGACGTCATTTCCTAGTGCATCTTTTGAAGTTGCGATTGTAAAAATGTATTACAAAACTTTGAAGTTGGTATTGTAAAACTTAAATTTAAAACAAAACCGCACTAGCCGCTGGCTCAGTCTCTGGGAGTAAAGAGCTATAAGATGAAGTTAAACAATTTACTCCCAGGGCAGAAACCATTTTCCACGGCAAGGTTGCAGTAGGGCAGTGCTTTAACTTTAAAATGTGCAGTACTGCTGTGCTTAACTCTGTCAAAGGCAAGGGCTCGGAGGTCAAAGGTCGTGGGGCTCGGAGGCCATAGGTCACCAGGCCCAGGGGTCAAAGCTCAGGGGGTCAGGGGTCTAAAGTCACTAAGGTCAAAGGTCGCCGGGGTCAGGGGGGCAAAAGCGCAAAGGTTGAAGGGTCAAGCTCAAAGGTCAGGGGTGGGGGTCAAGGGTCACCAAGTCAGGGTCAAAGCTCGTGGGGTCAGGGGTCACAGGGGTCTGGGGTCAAATGTCACCGGGGGCAGGGGTGAAATATCAAAGGTCACTGGGTCGGGGTAAAAGGTCACAGGGTCAAAGATCAGAGCCCATGGGGTTACGGTCAAAGGTCACCGGGGTCGGGGTAAAAGCTCAAAGGTTCAAGGGTCGAGCTCAAAGGTCACAGACCACCAAGTCCGGATCAAAGCTCACGGGGTCAGGGGGCCAAAGGTCACGGGGCGGGGGTTAAAGGTCAAAGCTCACGGGGTCAGGGGTGGCCGAGGTCTGGGGTGAAATGTCACCGGGGGAGGGTCAAAGGGCACGGGTCAGGGGGCCAAAGGCCACGGGTCAAAGGCCAAAGGCCACGGGGTCAAAGGTCACAGGAGCAGGGGGTCAAAGGTCGGGGATCAGTGGTCAAAGGCCAAGGGGTCGGGGTCAAAGGTCGCGGGCCAAAGGTCAAGGGGTCGGAGTCAAAGGTCAACGGGCCAAAGGTCAAAGGTCAGGGGGTCAAAGGTCGGGGTCAAAGGTCGCGGGCCAAGGGGTCGGGGTCAAAGGTCGCGGGCCAGAGGCCAAAGGTCAAGGGGTCGGGTCAAAGGTCACGGGCCAGAGGTCAAAGGTCAGGGGGTCGGGGGTCAAAGGTCACGGGCCAGAGGTCAAAGGTCAAGGGGTCGGGGTCAAAGGTCACGGGCCAAAGGTCAAAGGTCACAGGGTCGGGGCCAAAGGTCAAGGGGTCGGGGGTCAAAGGCCAAGGGGTCGGGGTGAAAGGTCACGGGGTCAAAGGCAAGGGGTCGGGGGTCAAAGGTCACAGGGGCGGGGCCAAAGGTCACGGGGCCGGGGTCAAAGGTAATTGGGTCAAAGATCACCTGGCAGGGGTCAAAGGGCACCAGGCTAGGGGGCAAAGGTCTTTGGGGTCAAAAGTTCAAAGGTTACCACACCAGAGGGTCAAAAGGTCAACTGTCAGGGTCAAAGGTCACCGACAAGAAGTCAAAGGTCACCCGCCGGGGGTCAAAGGGTCACCGGGTGAAAAGGGCCATCGGGTCAAAGGTCACAGCATGGGTTCGCAGCCTCAAAGGTCACGGTGTCAGGGATCACAGTCTCATGGCTCA
The DNA here is from genome assembly GCF_947461875.1 of Haliaeetus albicilla. NCBI lineage: Eukaryota > Metazoa > Chordata > Aves > Accipitriformes > Accipitridae > Haliaeetus > Haliaeetus albicilla. Next base: position 28,325,690 of record NC_091502.1, read on the forward strand.
GGGCCAGGGGTTAGAGGTCAACTTCCCCAGTTGATATACTGGCTGGGACATCATATGGTATGGAATACCCCTTTGGCTCGTTTGGCTCAGCTGTCTGCACCCCCAGCCTCCACTGCCAGGGCAGTAGGAGAAGCTGAAACATCCTTGACTTAGTATGAACGCTGCCTAGTGACAACTAAATCATCAGTCTTTTATCAACATTAGTGTCATGTTAAATGCAAACTACAGCACTATACCGGCTACTAGGAAGGAAATTATCTCTATTCTAGCCAAAACCAGGAAATTCCCTCTGCTCTTTACCTCATTTCTTGCCAAAATTTCTACCTATGCCTCCCTCTATCTGGCTCCCTCTTCCTCTTCTTTATTTCTTCTCACGCTTTCCTTTACCCTGTCGGCTTTAAAAGTTTCTTTATAGGTACGTCTCTCTCCAGCTCCCCGGCCTTATTTTTTAATTTGCGTCCATGCGAATCGTACCCCGTCGCTTTTTGAATTTTTTTTCCCCTATTTCTCCCTCTGTCTTCCTCCCTGTCCCTGGTTGCAAATTGTTTCCTGTTTCCCGTACCCCGCTGCTTTCTCGTTTGTTTCTATGTATCCCCCAGGCCATCTCCCTGCCTTTATTTCTTCATGTTTTCCTATCTGTCTTGTACCCTATTGCTTTTCAAGCTTTATTTCTATGTCCCCCTCCGTCCAGCTCACCGTTCCTATTTTGGAATCCCTCCCTTGAGCTGGGGAAGGGTCTGCCCAGGCACGCCCACCCGAGGGAGCTGACGAAGGTGAACCGTCCGAGGAGGGAATCCAAGGGGGTCCCGCAGGCAGCCACGTCCAGCAAGGAACAGCCAGCCCCCGCGGCAAGGAAGGATCCCTCCGAGCCATCCCAGACAGAGCGCGCCGGCCGCGCGCACGAGCCACCGGGAAGCCTCGCGGGAGAGGAGCGTCGAGGCGCCTGCCGCCGAGGCAGAGAGAAAAGCATCGGGGCGGTGAAGGTCTCCCGCCGGCGCCGGGAGCTGCGGAGAGTCGCGCATTCTGTCGCGTGCATCCCGCTCCATCTCTGCCACCCTTCCCCAGATCTCTGTTCGCCTCCCTGCCTGTCCCTCCTTCCGTCTCTCTCTCCACCGGCCCACCTGCCCGCCTGGCTCCCAAAAACTTGTTACTCTTCTGCCAACTCTGCCCCGTAGCGCTTCATCTGTAATATTTTTTTTTTTTTCCTACGATTCCCTCTCTGTGGCTCCCTATTTTTTACTGCTTTCCCACGTTTCTTGTACCCAGTTGCATTTTAATTTCTCTTTCTCCATTTTTCCTAGCAATGGCTTTCAGCTGAGTGGCAGCCATACCGGCGTCTCCTTCTGAGGCCGATGCCCACCGCTTCGGTAGCCTTCTCGAGCTGGGAAGGGGGGGCGGGGGCTGCGCCCTACCCGCACGAACTGCCACGCCATGCCCTTTCTGACACGACACGCCCTGCTTGCCACGCTCCCGGTTGCTGGCGCTCCTCAGGGCCCTTTAAATCTTCCGCGGTTGCCCCTGGCAATGCCCAAGCCGCGTCAGCCTCTCTCACGAGAGCTGCCGGCTCTGCGCTGTCCCTCTGCTCTTCCCCGGGGCTCCCGGGCCTCGGGAACCTCCCGGTCCGCCTCAATCTAGCGCTTAGCCGCCAACTTACCATTGCGTCTGCTGACCTCGCCGGTGACTGATGTGATTTTAATAACTACATTGTTATTGCATTTAATGAGCTAGTTTCTTACCTAGTTTAGAAAGACATCTATCGTTTTCTATCTACACGCCAGAAAAATTAAGTTTAATTCATTACCTGGTCACATTGCCGATGCAATAGTTGTAGCTGTAGTGCAGGAGCAAGTAGTGTCATTTCCTGGGGGGGGTTACTTTCTCTGTTCAGGGTCTCATTTGCTGTAAATTTAAGGCAGGTGAGAGCAGTGCTGCTGCTCCTCCAGCTGACTTTATAACTGCTGGTGGTTTGCCCTTCCCCTTTCCCAGGTGATTGTGCTAAGGGTGGTGGGCGGAGCCTCGGGGTATTTGAGCCACAGCCTCTGCTGAGGGAGGAGCTCCTTGTGCTCCTGGGTTTCTCTGGTGTTGGTGCTCAGCTCTTGCTTGAGTCCTTTGCAGCTTTTGAGCTGGCTCAGCCCTTTGGGAAGAGCTGTCTGCCTGAGGTAAGAGCTTCAGGACCAGTCAAGGTTCAGCAGCCCGTGTGGTAGAAAGTAACGCTTGTATGCAGCTTTTTTTTTTGTTTGTTTTCCTTTCTTTTTTTTCAGGTCAGTAATTTTGTTTTGAGTGTTCGGGGGTAGAAAGATGGTTTAGTAGTATGCATTGTTTAGTTTTGGTTTTTTTTTTTTTAAATTCTTCATGCATTGTGTTTTCCTGGAATTCCCAACTTTATTGAAAAAGGAACCTTGTTTTTTTCCACCAGTTCTGCTGTATGCTGTGTAAGTTGCTGATATCTCTCTTAACGGGACCGATGGTGACATTGTTTAGCAGGGGTTAGGGTGAGCGTCTTGTATGCATCTGTATATGGAGATTTAGTATTTCTGAAGAAAGCAGAAGGGCCGTGAAGCACAATGCCTTTCAGGGTCTGGGATGCCTCGTCGCCTTTCCTCCTTGCCCACAGAATGCCCCGTTGTCCCTAGAATCTTTGCAGCTCGTGGCAGGCCCCTCGTAGATTACAAGCCTTGGGACTTGACTTTATTTTGTGGGCATGTAGCAGAGCTCAGGGTCTCTGTGAAACTGTAGGTTAGGAGGTGCCTCCAGAATTTGGGATGTGGCTCAGAAGAGCGGCTCCTGAGGAGTAGCCACTGAAGGGGGTTCAGGGGCGCGAATGGAGGGCAGGAGGCGTCAGGAAGCAGTGGGGTTCCTTTCCTGACGGTTGAGGAGAAGAAAAGGGGTTTCTAAAGTTTTGGGACTGCTGGGGAAAGGGAGGAGGGTTCACCAGCCCTTCTCAGATGAGTTTTGCAGTTGGATTTGGATGTCATAGCATCGTAGAGTGGTTTGGGTTGGAAGGGACCATAAAGAGCCTCTAGTTCCTACCCCACCCCCGCAATGGGTAGGGACGCCTTCCGCGAGACCAGGTTGCTCAAAGCCCCATCTGACCTGGCCTTGAATGCTTCCAGGGAGGGAGCATCCGCAGGTTCTCTGGGCGACGCGTTCCAGTGCCTCGCCACCCCTAGTGAGAAACGTCTTCCTAATACCTAAACTAAATGTACCCTCCTTAGGACTGAAGTCGTTACCGCCTTGTCCTATTGCTGTACACCCTTGTAAAAAGTCCCTCTGCAGGTTTCTTATAGGCACCCTTTACGTACCGTGAAGTCTGCTCTAAGGTCTCCTGCAAAGCTGCATGCCGGTGAGGGGTCCGAGAAGGCGAGGCGGTCGTCGGCCGGGTCGGTGTTGAATAGCGAAGTATTATGGGGCTGCTCGGTTAAGCATTTACCTTCTGTTTTGGAGGCGCTGTGTGGGCTATCTTTGAATTGGGTGAGCGTTTGAGGTGAGCTGTGGATTAGTGAGGAGGAGCGTGGGGCCGATGACTTCTCATGAGCGCCACGCTAACTCGGTGTCTCTTGGTACCTTAGGTACCACGAGTGACGACGGCTGCAGGGTCTGACTCTGGAATGAGCGGGGAAGCGAACGCGGTGGCACTTGTGAGGAGGGGGGAGTTGGGGAAGTAGTTGGCGTTGGCCAGTGGGACGCTTACTGCCTTTTCTGATTTGGGTTTTTTTTGTTTGTTTGTTTTTTTCATTGCAGATGTTGAAGAGCACTGTGTCCCCTTGAGGAACATCCCAGTTAGCCCGTGTGGTTTTGTGGAGGGTGGGTTCGGACCCTCGGCCCTCTGAAAGCTAAGTTGAGGGACCCGGGCTGGGGAGAGGCTGGGAGGGAGGGACACAGCTGGGAATTGCCGGGAGGGGTTTTAAAGTTAGCGCAGGAGGGCAGGGCTGTCCAGGAGCAGTCCTGTTTGGGCAGATGAAGGGAGCGGGTTGCTTTTGAGCCCGAGAGCAGCGTGTGCCGGGCAGGGCAGTTCCAGCCCGTGTCCGTGGTGGCGTGTAGTTTGTGTAGTCTGTCTTGTGCGCCTTCGATCTTCCTCGGGTCTCGATGCCATCATCAGTCTTTGCGCTCAGGGAGCGCGGCGTGCGCTTCGGGCACCGTCCCTAGGGTCTCGAATGCCCTTACTCATCGGCACTGTGCCAGTCGGGTGCTCCTTTTCTTGCGTTCGGAGCTCTAAAGCGTGGATCTGTCTCGGCGGGTTGCGGTCGGTCCTCTTTTGCGGCGCTCTTCCGGGCTGCTTTGGCAGCTCTGCTCTCTAGCCGTCCGTTTTCTCGGACTGGGACTTCTTCCCCGCATCCTGACATCCTTAGGTCTCGACGCCAGGCTTCTGGCGCATCCATCATCTTGGTTTTGACGGGCTTGATCTTGTAACGGGCCCTTACTTTTGCCTCTTCTTCTTTGGGGCTGTCGTAGAGCCTCCTCGCTTTGTGGTTTTGGGCGCTGTAGGTCAATTTGCCGGATGGCGCCTCCCGTCCGGGGGTCGTCATTCTTCTTGCCGAGAGTTTTCTCTCTCTTTGAATCGCCTTGTTGGTAGTGTTCTGTGTTGTGTGTGTTTGTGCACGGGTGTGTTTGGCTTGGAGCTGCTCTGCCCGGGGCTGTAGAGTCAGGGGTAGGTGGAACAGCGATAAGAATCTACGGGTGAAACGTCGATGTGCCTAGTTTGTCAGCATTGAGGGTTAAATGATTTTTGAGTCATTGCATGTCAGTAGGGGAGTGGATTGCAAGTGGATTGTGAGGTAGACTATAGTAAGGCAGTAAGTGGGCATGGGTGTTAATATTTGTTTATGTGGACACTTTGCGGTAAGCTTCTAGAAATGGTGAAGGCATTGAGGTTTTTGTTTCTGGAATAGGTGCGAAGCAGGAGCGTGGAGCTGTGGAGGATTTTTTTATGCCGAGGGTGAAGTTTGTATTCAAGAGTTTTGTGTGTTGGTTTTGCAGGTGATCACGGGGCACGAGGCGTTTGAAGGAACCTTGCGTTTAGGCGATGTGGCTGCTACGGAGGTTGGACTGTGACAAGTGCCACTATGAAAGCTAAGTGTCTGGTTGAAAATCTATGTATGGTGCAGATGGCGCGTGTTGAAGCGTTGCTGTAATGGAAGGGCAGTTTGTGGGGAGGTTGGGCTGGGGCCAGGGTTTTTGCAGGCAGGGTGCTTTTCGAGGCCCCGGGTGCTTTTCGAGGCCCCGGGTGCTGCGGGTAAGGGGCGATGGCCCCTTGACACCCTTTGGCGGCGGGATGGGTTAGTTGAGAGCGAGGGCTAGTGTGCGTGTGATCTGAATGAGTGGTGTGTTGTGAATGTGCGTAACGTTGTAGGGTTATGTGGTTTAGCTTTTTAGTGGTCTCTTGCAGGGTGGAGGTAGAGATGTTTGTTAGGCAATTCGGAAAAAATAAATACAATTAGAATAAAAAAACCCCGCTGGGTGGCTTTTTTTTTTTTTTTTTTTTTTCCTTCCCCCTCCGGTCCCGGCTGCTCTGTGGGACAGTGGTCACGGCCAATGTTTGGATGGGGGTCAGGCTTGGGCCGGGGTTCTGGCAGGCAGGGCGATTTTTTTTCAAGGCTCCCAGGAACAGAGCTCCCGTGGAGCGCTCCCCTGGAACCTGGTAATCGCCACCGAGCGCAGGGAATTAGGTTGGTCTGCGGCTGGTCTTTGGAAGACAGTTGAGGATTTTGCGGGCGAAGGGTGGGGGGAGCTGGACTAGATGGCCAGCATGGAGTAGGCCAGGGTTGTAAAGTGGGTGAGTGTAACTTTATTATTCCATGGTGTGTTTGTAAAATATTGAGGTGATCTAATGCTATTTATAATTTTTATGTCTAAGTGTGGAAGTGGACAGTGTGTGAAGAGGAGTGGAGCTCACTTGTTTTTTGCTTGGGAACAGGGATGGTGGAGGTAACGTCACCTCGGGCAGTAAAACTTCTGGACGGGTAGCGACGGACATAAGGGCAGTGAGGAACGTGGACAAGACTGATAGGGTGGAAAAAGCTCTGTAAAACGTTGAAATTACATAAAATATTAAAAAAAAGAAGTAATAGAATATGGCACTGCTGCTGAGTGTAAGTAAAGAAGTTTTTAATTAAAAAAATTTAAAAAATTTAGTATCACAGCAGACGTCATTTCCTAGTGCATCTTTTGAAGTTGCGATTGTAAAAATGTATTACAAAACTTTGAAGTTGGTATTGTAAAACTTAAATTTAAAACAAAACCGCACTAGCCGCTGGCTCAGTCTCTGGGAGTAAAGAGCTATAAGATGAAGTTAAACAATTTACTCCCAGGGCAGAAACCATTTTCCACGGCAAGGTTGCAGTAGGGCAGTGCTTTAACTTTAAAATGAGCAGTACTGCTGTGCTTAACTCTGTCAAAGGCAAGGGCTCGGAGGTCAAAGGTCGTGGGGCTCGGAGGCCATAGGTCACCAGGCCCAGGGGTCAAAGCTCATGGGGTCAGGGGTCTAAAGTCACTAAGGTCAAAGCTCACGGGGTCAAAGGTCGCCGGGGTCAGGGGGGCAAAAGCGCAAAGGTTGAAGGGTCAAGCTCAAAGGTCAGGGGTGGGGGTCAAGGGTCACCAAGTCAGGGTCAAAGCTCGTGGGGTCAGGGGTCACAGGGGTCTGGGGTCAAATGTCACCAGGGGCAGGGGTGAAATATCAAAGGTCACTGGGTCGGGGTAAAAGGTCACAGGGTCAAAGATCAGAGCCCATGGGGTTACGGTCAAAGGTCACCGGGGTCGGGGTAAAAGCTCAAAGGTTCAAGGGTCGAGCTCAAAGGTCACAGATCACCAAGTCCGGATCAAAGCTCACGGGGTCGGGGGCCAAAGGTCACGGGGCGGGGGTTAAAGGTCAAAGCTCACGGGGTCAGGGGTGGCCGAGGTCTGGGGTGAAATGTCACCGGGGGAGGGTCAAAGGGCACGGGTCAGGGGGCCAAAGGCCACGGGTCAAAGGCCAAAGGCCACGGGGTCAAAGGTCACAGGGGCAGGGGGTCAAAGGTCGGGGATCAGCGGTCAAAGGTCAAGAGGTCGGGGTCAAAGGTCGCGGGCCAAAGGTCAAGGGCTCGGGGTCAAAGGTCAGCGGGCCAGAGGTCAAAGGTCAAAGGTCACGGGCCAGAGGTCCAAGGTCAAGGGGTCGGGGGTCAAAGGCCACGGGCCAAAGGTCAAGGGGGTCGGGGTCAAAGGTCACGGGCCAGAGGTCAAAGGTCAAGGGGTCGGGGTCAAAGGTCACGGGCCAAAGGTCAAAGGTCACAGGGTCGGGGCCAAAGGTCAAGGGGTCGGGGGTCAAAGGCCAAGGGGTCGGGGTGAAAGGTCACGGGGTCAAAGGCAAGGGGTCGGGGGTCAAAGGTCACAGGGGCGGGGCCAAAGGTCACGGGGCCGGGGTCAAAGGTAATTGGGTCAAAGATCACCTGGCAGGGGTCAAAGGGCACCAGGCTAGGGGGCAAAGGTCTTTGGGGTCAAAAGTTCAAAGGTTACCACACCAGAGGGTCAAAAGGTCAACTGTCAGGGTCAAAGGTCACCGACAAGAAGTCAAAGGTCACCCGCCGGGGGTCAAAGGGTCACCGGGTGAAAAGGGCCATCGGGTCAAAGGTCACAGCATGGGTTCGCAGCCTCAAAGGTCACGGTGTCAGGGATCACAGTCTCATGGCTCAGGGCCAGGGGTTAGAGGTCAACTTCCCCAGTTGATATACTGGCTGGGACATCATATGGTATGGAATACCCCTTTGGCTCGTTTGGCTCAGCTGTCTGCACCCCCAGCCTCCACTGCCAGGGCAGTAGGAGAAGCTGAAACATCCTTGACTTAGTATGAACACTGCCTAGTGACAACTAAATCATCAGTCTTTTATCAACATTAGTGTCATGTTAAATGCAAACTACAGCACTATACCGGCTACTAGGAAGGAAATTATCTCTATTCTAGCCAAAACCAGGAAATTCCCTCTGCTCTTTACCTCATTTCTTGCCAAAATTTCTACCTATGCCTCCCTCTATCTGGCTCCCTCTTCCTCTTCTTTATTTCTTCTCACGCTTTCCTTTACCCTGTCGGCTTTAAAAGTTTCTTTATAGGTACGTCTCTCTCCAGCTCCCCGGCCTTATTTTTTAATTTGCGTCCATGCGAATCGTACCCCGTCGCTTTTTGAATTTTTTTTCCCCTATTTCTCCCTCTGTCTTCCTCCCTGTCCCTGGTTGCAAATTGTTTCCTGTTTCCCGTACCCCGCTGCTTTCTCGTTTGTTTCTATGTATCCCCCAGGCCATCTCCCTGCCTTTATTTCTTCATGTTTTCCTATCTGTCTTGTACCCTATTGCTTTTCAAGTTTTATTTCTATGTCCCCCTCCGTCCAGCTCACCGTTCCTATTTTGGAATCCCTCCCTTGAGCTGGGGAAGGGTCTGCCCAGGCACGCCCACCCGAGGGAGCTGACGAAGGTGAACCGTCCGAGGAGGGAATCCAAGGGGGTCCCGCAGGCAGCCACGTCCAGCAAGGAACAGCCAGCCCCCGCGGCAAGGAAGGATCCCTCCGAGCCATCCCAGACAGAGCGCGCCGGCCGCGCGCACGAGCCACCGGGAAGCCTCGCGGGAGAGGAGCGTCGAGGCGCCTGCCGCCGAGGCAGAGAGAAAAGCATCGGGGCGGTGAAGGTCTCCCGCCGGCGCCGGGAGCTGCGGAGAGTCGCGCATTCTGTCGCGTGCATCCCGCTCCATCTCTGCCACCCTTCCCCAGATCTCTGTTCGCCTCCCTGCCTGTCCCTCCTTCCGTCTCTCTCTCCACCGGCCCACCTGCCCGCCTGGCTCCCAAAAACTTGTTACTCTTCTGCCAACTCTGCCCCGTAGCGCTTCATCTGTAATATTTTTTTTTTTTTCCTACGATTCCCTCTCTGTGGCTCCCTATTTTTTACTGCTTTCCCACGTTTCTTGTACCCAGTTGCATTTTAATTTCTCTTTCTCCATTTTTCCTAGCAATGGCTTTCAGCTGAGTGGCAGCCATACCGGCGTCTCCTTCTGAGGCCGATGCCCACCGCTTCGGTAGCCTTCTCGAGCTGGGAAGGGGGGGCGGGGGCTGCGCCCTACCCGCACGAACTGCCACGCCATGCCCTTTCTGACACGACACGCCCTGCTTGCCACGCTCCCGGTTGCTGGCGCTCCTCAGGGCCCTTTAAATCTTCCGCGGTTGCCCCTGGCAATGCCCAAGCCGCGTCAGCCTCTCTCACGAGAGCTGCCGGCTCTGCGCTGTCCCTCTGCTCTTCCCCGGGGCTCCCGGGCCTCGGGAACCTCCCGGTCCGCCTCAATCTAGCGCTTAGCCGCCAACTTACCATTGCGTCTGCTGACCTCGCCGGTGACTGATGTGATTTTAATAACTACATTGTTATTGCATTTAATGAGCTAGTTTCTTACCTAGTTTAGAAAGACATCTATCGTTTTCTATCTACACGCCAGAAAAATTAAGTTTAATTCATTACCTGGTCACATTGCCGATGCAATAGTTGTAGCTGTAGTGCAGGAGCAAGTAGTGTCATTTCCTGGGGGGGGTTACTTTCTCTGTTCAGGGTCTCATTTGCTGTAAATTTAAGGCAGGTGAGAGCAGTGCTGCTGCTCCTCCAGCTGACTTTATAACTGCTGGTGGTTTGCCCTTCCCCTTTCCCAGGTGATTGTGCTAAGGGTGGTGGGCGGAGCCTCGGGGTATTTGAGCCACAGCCTCTGCTGAGGGAGGAGCTCCTTGTGCTCCTGGGTTTCTCTGGTGTTGGTGCTCAGCTCTTGCTTGAGTCCTTTGCAGCTTTTGAGCTGGCTCAGCCCTTTGGGAAGAGCTGTCTGCCTGAGGTAAGAGCTTCAGGACCAGTCAAGGTTCAGCAGCCCGTGTGGTAGAAAGTAACGCTTGTATGCAGCTTTTTTTTTTGTTTGTTTTCCTTTCTTTTTTTTCAGGTCAGTAATTTTGTTTTGAGTGTTCGGGGGTAGAAAGATGGTTTAGTAGTATGCATTGTTTAGTTTTGGTTTTTTTTTTTTTTAAATTCTTCATGCATTGTGTTTTCCTGGAATTCCCAACTTTATTGAAAAAGGAACCTTGTTTTTTTCCACCAGTTCTGCTGTATGCTGTGTAAGTTGCTGATATCTCTCTTAACGGGACCGATGGTGACATTGTTTAGCAGGGGTTAGGGTGAGCGTCTTGTATGCATCTGTATATGGAGATTTAGTATTTCTGAAGAAAGCAGAAGGGCCGTGAAGCACAATGCCTTTCAGGGTCTGGGATGCCTCGTCGCCTTTCCTCCTTGCCCACAGAATGCCCCGTTGTCCCTAGAATCTTTGCAGCTCGTGGCAGGCCCCTCGTAGATTACAAGCCTTGGGACTTGACTTTATTTTGTGGGCATGTAGCAGAGCTCAGGGTCTCTGTGAAACTGTAGGTTAGGAGGTGCCTCCAGAATTTGGGATGTGGCTCAGAAGAGCGGCTCCTGAGGAGTAGCCACTGAAGGGGGTTCAGGGGCGCGAATGGAGGGCAGGAGGCGTCAGGAAGCAGTGGGGTTCCTTTCCTGACGGTTGAGGAGAAGAAAAGGGGTTTCTAAAGTTTTGGGACTGCTGGGGAAAGGGAGGAGGGTTCACCAGCCCTTCTCAGATGAGTTTTGCAGTTGGATTTGGATGTCATAGCATCGTAGAGTGGTTTGGGTTGGAAGGGACCATAAAGAGCCTCTAGTTCCTACCCCACCCCCGCAATGGGTAGGGACGCCTTCCGCGAGACCAGGTTGCTCAAAGCCCCATCTGACCTGGCCTTGAATGCTTCCAGGGAGGGAGCATCCGCAGGTTCTCTGGGCGACGCGTTCCAGTGCCTCGCCACCCCTAGTGAGAAACGTCTTCCTAATACCTAAACTAAATGTACCCTCCTTAGGACTAAAGTCGTTACCGCCTTGTCCTATTGCTGTACACCCTTGTAAAAAGTCCCTCTGCAGGTTTCTTATAGGCACCCTTTACGTACCGTGAAGTCTGCTCTAAGGTCTCCTGCAAAGCTGCATGCCGGTGAGGGGTCCGAGAAGGCGAGGCGGTCGTCGGCCGGGTCGGTGTTGAATAGCGAAGTATTATGGGGCTGCTCGGTTAAGCATTTACCTTCTGTTTTGGAGGCGCTGTGTGGGCTATCTTTGAATTGGGTGAGCGTTTGAGGTGAGCTGTGGATTAGTGAGGAGGAGCGTGGGGCCGATGACTTCTCATGAGCGCCACGCTAACTCGGTGTCTCTTGGTACCTTAGGTACCACGAGTGACGACGGCTGCAGGGTCTGACTCTGGAATGAGCGGGGAAGCGAACGCGGTGGCACTTGTGAGGAGGGGGGAGTTGGGGAAGTAGTTGGCGTTGGCCAGTGGGACGCTTACTGCCTTTTCTGATTTGGGTTTTTTTTGTTTGTTTGTTTGTTTTTTTCATTGCAGATGTTGAAGAGCACTGTGTCCCCTTGAGGAACATCCCAGTTAGCCCGTGTGGTTTTGTGGAGGGTGGGTTCGGACCCTGGGCCCTCTGCAAGCTAAGTTGAGGGACCCGGGCTGGGGGGAGGCTGGGAGGGAGGGACACAGCTGGGAATTGCCGGGAGGGGTTTTAAAGTGAGAGTAGGAGGGCAGGGCTGTCCAGGAGCAGTCCTGTTTGGGCAGATGAAGGGAGCGGGTTGCTTTTGAGCCCGAGAGCAGCGTGTGCCGGGCAGGGCAGTTCCAGCCTGTGTCCGTGGTGGTGTGTAGTTTGTGTAGTCTGTCTTGTGCGCCTTCGATCTTCCTCGGGTCTCAATGCCATCATCAGTCTTTGCGCTCAGGGAGCGTGGCATGCGCTTCGGGCGCCGTCCCTAGGGTCTCGAATGCCCTTACTCATCGGCACTGTGCCAGTCGGGTGCTTCTTTTCTTGCGCTCGGAGCTCTAAAGCGTGGATCTGTCTCGGCGGGTTCCGGTCGGTCCTCTTTTGCGGCGCTCTTCCGGGCTGCTTTGGCAGCTCTGCTCTCTAGCCGTCCATTTTCTCGGACTGGGACTTCTTCCCCGCATCCTGACATCCTTAGGTCTCGACGCCAGGCTTCTGGTGCATCCATCATCTTGGTTTTGACGGGCTTGATCTTGTAACGGGCCCTTCCTTTTGCCTCTTCTTTGGGGCTGTCGTAGAGCCTCCTCGCTTTGTGGTTTTGGGCGCTGTAGGTCAATTTGCCGGATGGCGCCTCCCGTCCGGGGGTCGTCATTCTTCTTGCCGAGAGTTTTCTCTCTCTTTGAATCGCCTTGTTGGTAGTGTTCCGTGTTGTGTGTGTTTGTGCGCGGGTGTGTTTGGCTTGGAGCTGCTCTGCCCGGGGCTGTAGAGTCAGGGGTAGGTGGAACAGCGATAAGAATCTACGGGTGAAACGTCGATGTGCCTAGTTTGTCAGCATTGAGGGTTAAATGATTTTTGAGTCATTGCATGTCAGTAGGGGAGTGGATTGCAAGTGGATTGTGAGGTAGACTATAGTAAGGCAGTAAGTGGGCATGGGTGTTAATATTTGTTTATGTGGACACTTTGCGGTAAGCTTCTAGAAATGGTGAAGGCATTGAGGTTTTTGTTTCTGGAATAGGTGTGAAGCAGGAGTGTGGAGCTGTGGAGGAGTTTTTTATGCCGAGGGTGAAGTTTGTATTCAAGAGTTTTGTGTGTTGGTTTTGCAGGTGATCACGGGGCACGAGTCGTTTGAAGGAACCTTGCGTTTAGGCGATGTGGCTGCTACGGAGGTTGGACTGTGACAAGTGCCACTATGAAAGCTAAGTGTCTGGTTGAAAATCTATGTATGGCGCAGATGGCGCGTGTTGAAGCGTTGCTGTAATGGAAGGGCAGTTTGTGGGGAGGTTGGGCTGGGGCCAGGGTTTTTGCAGGCAGGGTGCTTTTTGAGGCCCCGGGTGCTGCGGGTAAGGGGCGATGGCCCCTTGACACCTTTTGGCGGCTGGATGGGTTAGTTGAGAGCGAGGGCTAGTGTGCGTGTGATCTGAATGAGTGGTGTGTTGTGAATGTGCGTAACGTTGTAGGGTTATGTGGTTTAGCTTTTTAGTGGTCTCTTGCAGGGTGGAGGTAGAGATGTTTGTTAGGCAATTAGGAAAAAATAAAATACAATTAGAATAAAAAAACCCCGCTGGGTGTGTTTTTTTTTTTTTTTTTCCCCTCCGGTCCCGGCTGCTCTGTGGGACAGTGGTCACGGCCAATGTTTGGATGGGGGTCAGGCTTGGGCCAGGGTTTTGGCAGGCAGGGCGATTTTTTTTCAAGGCTCCCAGGAACAGAGCTCCCGTGGAGCGCTCCCCTGGAACCTGGTAATCGCCACCGAGCGCAGGGAATTAGGTTGGTCTGCGGCTGGTCTTTGGAAGACAGTTGAGGATTTTGCGGGCGAAGGGTGGGGGGAGCTGGACTAGATGGCCAGCATGGAGTAGGCCAGGGTTGTAAAGCAGGTGAGTGTAACTTTATTATTCCATGGTGTGTTTGTAAAATATTGAGGTGATCTAATGCTATTTATAATTTTTATGTCTAAGTGTGGAAGTGGACAGTGTGTGAAGAGGAGTGGAGCTCACTTGTTTTTTGCTTGGGAACAGGGATGGTGGAGGTAACGTCACCTCGGGCAGTAAAACTTCTGGACGGGTAGCGACGGACATAAGGGCAGTGAGGAATGTGGACAAGACTGATAGGGTGGAAAAAGCTCTGTAAAACGTTGAAATTACATAAAATATTAAAAAAAAAAGTAATAGAATATGGCACTGCTGCTGAGTGTAAGTAAAGAAGTTTTTAATTAAAAAAATTTAAAAAATTTAGTATCACAGCAGACGTCATTTCCTAGTGCATCTTTTGAAGTTGCGATTGTAAAAATGTATTACAAAACTTTGAAGTTGGTATTGTAAAACTTAAATTTAAAACAAAACCGCACTAGCCGCTGGCTCAGTCTCTGGGAGTAAAGAGCTATAAGATGAAGTTAAACAATTTACTCCCAGGGCAGAAACCATTTTCCACGGCAAGGTTGCAGTAGGGCAGTGCTTTAACTTTAAAATGTGCAGTAGTGCTGTGCTTAACTCTGTCAAAGGCAAGGGCTCGGAGGTCAAAGGTCGTGGGGCTCGGAGGCCATAGGTCACCAGGCCCAGGGGTCAAAGCTCAGGGGGTCAGGGGTCTAAAGTCACTAAGGTCAAAGGTCGCCGGGGTCAGGGGGGCAAAAGCGCAAAGGTTGAAGGGTCAAGCTCAAAGGTCAGGGGTGGGGGTCAAGGGTCACCAAGTCAGGGTCAAAGCTCGTGGGGTCAGGGGTCACAGGGGTCTGGGGTCAAATGTCACCGGGGGCAGGGGTGAAATATCAAAGGTCACTGGGTCGGGGTAAAAGGTCACAGGGTCAAAGATCAGAGCCCATGGGGTTACGGTCAAAGGTCACCGGGGTCGGGGTAAAAGCTCAAAGGTTCAAGGGTCGAGCTCAAAGGTCACAGATCACCAAGTCCGGATCAAAGCTCACGGGGTCAGGGGGCCAAAGGTCACGGGGCGGGGGTTAAAGGTCAAAGCTCACGGGGTCGGGGTGGCCGAGGTCTGGGGTGAAATGTCACCGGGGGAGGGTCAAAGGGCACGGGTCAGGGGGCCAAAGGCTACGGGCCGAAGGCCACAGGGTCAAAGGTTACAGGGGCAGGGGGTCAAAGGTCGGGGATCAAAGGTCAAGGGGTCGGGGTCAAGGGGTCGCGGGCCAGAGGTCAAGGGGCCGGGGCCAAAGGTCAAAGGTCAAGGGGTCGGGTCAAAGGTCATGGACCAAAGGTCAAAGGTCAAGGGGTCAGGATCAAAGGTCGTGGGCCAGAGGTCAAAGGTCAAGGGCTCGGGGTCAAAGGCCACGGGGTCGGGGGTCAAAGGTCAAGGGGTCGGGGTCAAAGGTCAAGGGCCAGAGGTCAAAGGTCACGGGTCGGGGTCAAAGGTCAAAGGTGTCTGGGTCAAAGGTCAAGGGCCAGAGGTCAAAGGTCAAGGGGTCGAGGTCAGGGGGTCAGGGTCAAAGGTCACGGGCCAGAGGTCAAAGGTCAAGGGGTCGGGGGTCAAAGGTCAAGGGCTCGGGGTCAAAGGTCAAGGGCTCGGGGTCAAAGGTCACGGGCCAGATGTCAAAGGTCAGGGGCCGGGGTCAAAGGTCAAAGGGGTCGGGGTCAAAGGTCACGGACCAAAGGTCAAAGGTCACGGGTCGGGGTCAAAGGTCGTGGGGTCGGGGTCAAAGGTCAACGGACCAGAGGCCAGAGGTCAAAGGGGTCGGGGTCAAAGGTCACGGGCCAAAGGTCAAGGGGTCGGGGTCAAAGGTCACGGGGTCGGGGGTCAAAGGTCACGGGGCCGGGGTCGAAGGTAGTTGGGTCAAAGATCACCTGGCAGGGGTCAAAGGGCACCAGGGTAGGGGGCAAAGGTCTTTGGGGTCAAAAGTTCAAAGGTTACCACACCAGAGGGTCAAAAGGTCAACTGTCAGGGTCAAAGGTCACCGACAAGAAGTCAAAGGTCACCTGCCGGGGGTCAAAGGGTCACCGGGTGAAAAGGGCCATTGGGTCAAAGCTCACAGCATGGGTTCGCAGCCTCAAAGGTCACGGTGTCAGGGATCACAGTCTCATGGCTCAGGGCCAGGGGTTAGAGGTCAACTTCCCCAGTTGATATACTGGCTGGGACATCATATGGTATGGAATACCCCTTTGGCTCGTTTGGCTCAGCTGTCTGCACTCTCAGCCTCCACTGCCAGGGCAGTAGGAGAAGCTGAAACATCCTTGACTTAGTATGAACACTGCCTAGTGACAACTAAATCATCAGTCTTTTATCAACATTAGTGTCATGTTAAATGCAAACTACAGCACTATACCAGCTACTAGGAAGAAAATTATCTCTATTCTAGCCAAAACCAGGAAATTCCCTCTGCTCTTTACCTCATTTCTTGCCAAAATTTCTACCTATGCCTCCCTCTATCTGGCTCCCTCTTCCTCTTCTTTATTTCTTCTCACTCTTTCCTTTACCCTGTCGGTTTTAAAAGTTTCTTTATAGGTACATCTCTCTCCAGCTCCCCGGCCTTATTTTTTAATTTGCGTCCATGGGAATCGTACCCCGTCGCTTTTTGAATTTTTTTTTCCCTATTTCTCCCTCTGTCTTCCTCCCTGTCCCTGGTTGCAAATTGTTTCCTGTTTCCCGTACCCCGCTGCTTTCTCGTTTGTTTCTATGTATCCCCCAGTCCATCTCCCTGCCTTTATTTCTTCATGTTTTCCTATCTGTCTTGTACCCTATTGCTTTTTAAGTTTTATTTCTATGTCCCCCTCCGTCCAGCTCACCGTTCCTATTTTGGAATCCCTCCCTTGAGCTGGGGAAGGGTCTGCCCAGGCACGCCCACCCGAGGGAGCTGACGAAGGTGAACCGTCCGAGGAGGGAATCCAAGGGGGTCCCGCAGGCAGCCACGTCCAGCAAGGAACAGCCAGCCCCCGCGGCAAGGAAGGATCCCTCCGAGCCATCCCAGACAGAGCGCGCCGGCCGCGCGCACGAGCCACCGGGAAGCCTCGCGGGAAAGGAGCGTCGAGGCGCCTGCCGCCGAGGCAGAGAGAAAAGCATCGGGGCGGTGAAGGTCTCCCGCCGGCGCCGGGAGCTGCGGAGAGTCGCGCATTCTGTCGCGTGCATCCCGCTCCATCTCTGCCACCCTTCCCCAAATCTCTGTTCGCCTCCCTGCCTGTCCCTCCTTCCGTCTCTCTCTCCACCGGCCCACCTGCCCGCCTGGCTCCCAAAAACTTGTTACTCTTCTGCCAACTCTGCCCCGTAGCGCTTCATCTATAATTTTTTTTTTTTTTCTACGATTCCCTCTCTGTGGCTCCCTATTTTTTACTGCTTTCCCACGTTTCTTGTACCCAGTTGCATTTTAATTTCTCTTTCTCCATTTTTCCTAGCAATGGCTTTCAGCTGAGTGGCAGCCATACCGGCGTCTCCTTCTGAGGCCGATGCCCACCGCTTCAGTAGCCTTCTCGAGCTGGGAAGGGGGGGCGGGGGCTGCGCCCTACCCGCACGAACTGCCACGCCATGCCCTTTCTGACACGACACGCCCTGCTTGCCACGCTCCCGGTTGCTGGCGCTCCTCAGGGCCCTTTAAATCTTCCGCGGTTGCCCCTGGCAATGCCCAAGCCGCGTCAGCCTCTCTCACGAGAGCTGCCGGCTCTGCGCTGTCCCTCTGCTCTTCCCCGGGGCTCCCGGGCCTCGGGAACCTCCCGGTCCGCCTCAATCTAGCGCTTAGCCGCCAACTTACCATTGCGTCTGCTGACCTCGCCGGTGACTGATGTGATTTTAATAACTACATTGTTATTGCATTTAACGAGCTAGTTTCTTACCTAGTTTAGAAAGACATCTATCGTTTTCTATCTACATGCCAGAAAAATTAAGTTTAATTCATTACCTGGTCACATTGCCGATGCAATAGTTGTAGCTGTAGTACAGGAGCAAGTAGTGTCATTTCCTGGGGGGGGGGGTTACTTTCTCTGTTCAGGGTCTCATTTGCTGTAAATTTAAGGCAGGTGAGAGCAGTGCTGCTGCTCCTCCAGCTGACTTTATAACTGCTGGTGGTTTGCCCTTCCCCTTTCCCAGGTGATTGTGCTAAGGGTGGTGGGCGGAGGCTGGGGCTATTTGAGCCACAGCCTCTGCTGAGGGAGCTCCTTGTGCTCCTGGGTTTCTCTGGTGTTGGTGCTCAGCTCTTGCTTGAGTCCTTTGCAGCTTTTGAGCTGGCTCAGCCCTTTGGGAAGAGCTGTCTGCCTGAGGTAAGAGCTTCAGGACCAGTCAAGGTTCAGCAGCCCGTGTGGTAGAAAGTAACGCTTGTATGCAGCTTTTTTTTTTGTTTGTTTTCCTTTCTTTTTTTTCAGGTCAGTAATTTTGTTTTGAGTGTTCGGGGGTAGAAAGATGGTTTAGTAGTATGCATTGTTTAGTTTTGTTTTTTTTTTTTAAATTCTTCATGCATTGTGTTTTCCTGGAATTCCCAACTTTATTGAAAAAGGAACCTTGTTTTTTTCCACCAGTTCTGCTGTATGCTGTGTAAGTTGCTGATATCTCTCTTAACGGGACCGATGGTGACATTGTTTGTCAGGGGTTAGGGTGAGCGTCTTGTATGCATCTGTATATGGAGATTTAGTATTTCTGAAGAAAGCAGAAGGGCCGTGAAGCACAATGCCTTTCAGGGTCTGGGATGCCTCGTCGCCTTTCCTCCTTGCCCACAGAATGCCCCGTTGTCCCTAGAATCTTTGCAGCTCGTGGCAGGCCCCTCGTAGATTACAAGCCTTGGGACTTGACTTTATTTTGTGGGCATGTAGCAGAGCTCAGGGTCTCTGTGAAACTGTAGGTTAGGAGGTGCCTCCAGAATTTGGGATGTGGCTCAGAAGAGGGGCTCCTGAGGAGTAGCCACTGAAGGGGGTTCAGGGGCGCGAATGGAGGGCAGGAGGCGTCAGGAAGCAGTGGGGTTCCTTTCCTGACGGGTGAGGAGAAGAAAAGGGGTTTCTAAAGTTTTGGGACTGCTGTGGAAAGGGAGGAGGGTTCACCAGCCCTTCTCAGATGAGTTTTGCAGTTGGATTTGGATGTCATAGCATCGTAGAGTGGTTTGGGTTGGAAGGGACCATAAAGATCCTCTAGTTCCTACCCCACCCCCGCAATGGGTAGGGACGCCTTCCGCGAGACCAGGTTGCTCAAAGCCCCATCTGACCTGGCCTTGAATGCTTCCAGGGAGGGAGCATCCGCAGTTTCTCTGGGCAACGCGTTCCAGTGCCTCGCCACCCCTAGTGAGAAACGTCTTCCTAATACCTAAACTAAACGTACCCTCCTTAGGACTGAAGTCGTTACCGCCTTGTCCTATTGCTGTACACCCTTGTAAAAAGTCCCTCTGCAGGTTTCTTATAGGCACCCTTTACATACCGTGAAGTCTGCTCTAAGGTCTCCTGCAAAGCTGCATGCCGGTGAGGGGTCCGAGAAGGTGAGGCGGTCGTCGGCCGGGTCGGTGTTGAATAGCGAAGTATTATGGGGCTGCTCGGTTAAGCATTTACCTTCTGTTCTGGAGGCGCTGTGTGGGCTATCTTTGAATTGGGTGAGCGTTTGAGGTGAGCTGTGGATTAGTGAGGAGGAGCGTGGGGCCGATGACTTCTCACGAGCGCCACGCTAACTCGGTGTCTCTTGGTACCTTAGGTACCACGAGTGACGACGGCTGCAGGGTCTGACTCTGGAATGAGCGGGGAAGCGAACGCGGTGGCACTTGTGAGGAGGGGGGAGTTGGGGAAGTAGTTGGCGTTGGCCAGCGGGATGCTTACTGCCTTTTCTGATTTGGTTTTTTTTTGTTTGTTTGTTTTTTTTATTGCAGATGTTGAAGAGCACTGTGTCCCCTTGAGGAACATCCCAGTTAGCCCGTGTGGTTTTGTGGAGGGTGGGTTCGGACCCTGGGCCCTCTGCAAGCTAAGTTGAGGGACCCGGGCTGGGGAGAGGCTGGGAGGGAGGGACACAGCTGGGAATTGCAGGGAGGGGTTTTAAAGTTAGCGCAGGAGAGAGGGCTGCCCCAAAGCAGTCGCCTTTGCGCAGGCGAAGGGAGCGAGTTGCTTTTCAGCACGAGACCAGTGTGTGCCGGGCAGGGCAGTTCCAGCCCGTGTCCGCGGTGGCGTGTAGTTTGTGTAGTCTGTCTTGTGCGCTTAGACCTTCCTCGGGTCTCGACGTCCTCGTTGCGCTTTACGCCGGGGGAGCGTGGCATGCGCTTTAGGCGCCGTCCCTAGGGTCTCGAATGCTCTTACTCATCGGCCCAGTGCCAATCGGGCGCTTCTTTTCTTGCGCTCGGAGCTCTAAAGCATGGATCGGTCTCGGCGGGTTGCGGTCGGTTCTTTTTGTGGCGTTCTTTCGGGCTGCTTTGGCAGTTTTCTCGGACTGGGAGTTCTTCCCCGCATCTTGATGTTCCTAGGTCTTGATGACAGGCTTCTGGTGCATCCATCATCTCTGTTTTGACAGTACTGTCTTGTAACAGGCTGTTACGTTGGACTCCTTGGGGTCTGCCGTACAGCCTCCTTGCCTCAGTGTTTTGGACGCTGTAGGTCGTCTTGCCAGATGGCCCCTCCCATCCGGGAGTCATTCTTCTTGCCGAGAGTTTTCTCTCTGAATCACCTTGTCTGTACTGTTCTGTCTTGTGTTGGTCTGTGCACAGGTGTGTTTGGCTTGGAGCTGCTCTGCCCGGGGCTGTAGAGTCAGGGGTAGGTGGAACAGAGATAAGCGTCTATGGGTGAAATGTTGATTGGCCTTCATTGTTTAGGCAAGGGTTGTACAGTCATGTGGGATCGAGCAGGCATTGGTGGGCTGTGTGGACAGCAACGTTGAGATTTCTTTACGGAAATGATTGTAGGCTTGTGGCAGAGGCTGTTGAGGGGTGGTGAAGTGGATTTGAGTCTCTAAGGTGTTGAGGCTTGCATGTGATGGGCTTAAAGTTTGGCCCTGGGTTTTTTGTTTGTTTTTTCTTTTAGAATGGCTGGTTGTAGCTGGAGTACTGGTATTCCTAGGTGGAATCAAGATCTCTGGAGCTGTTAGGCTCTTGCTCTGTATCCAGGCTGACTCGTTTAATATGGGGTTTTATTCAGATGCGGAGAGACGAGATGCGTGCCCCAGAGTGACGGAGGAGGGGAGCGGAGCGCCGTAAGGAGGTGGGTCTGTGAGTGGAATCAGAGGGAAGATGCGGCCGGTGGCTCTGTGACTAGCTGATAGGGTTCTTTTTTTCTTTTATTTTGAAGGTGCGAAGCAAGGAGCGAAGCGGGCCATCGGTACCGGAGGTGACTCGGGCAAGGTGAGCCGTGAGTAATGGGTTGAAGCAATCATTTCTTTGGTGGTGTTGTATTGTTAGCAGAGTTGGAAGCATCCCTCTTCATTTGTGCTTTGCAGGCGGTACGCAGGCCTCGATGTGGCAAGCTGTCAATGGCAGAGGCGGGGCGTGTGAGTGGCTGAGGTAAAGGAGTGGGAGATGGGAATCGGTCTGGGCAGGCTGAGGTTTTGGGCGGCCTCTCAGCATGCGTCTTCTGCTTTGGTTTTTGCAGGTGGCACGCGCAGCCTCGGAGGGGTGAAGCCACAGAGTGATGAGCAGTCTGAGAAGGTGAGGTGGTTGTTGGCCGTCTCGGTGTTGAATAGCTAAGTGGCTGGCTAGTTCAACATTTACCTTTTCTTTTGCAGGTGCTGTGTGGGCTACCTTTGGAATTGGATGAGCGTTTGAGGTGAGCTGTGGATTAGGGAGGAGGAGTGCGAGGCCGGTGACTTCTCATGAGCGCCATGCTAACTTGGTGCATGTTAGGTATGATGAGCGATGATGGCTGCAGGGTGTGACTCTGGAATGTGCAGGTAAGTGTAACACCGTGGTGTGCGTGATTAAGTGGGGACTTGAGAAAGTAACTGGCGTTGTCCAATGTGATGCTTACTCTCGTCTCTGGTTGTGTTGTTGTTTGTTTGGTCTTTTTTTTTTCTTTTTATTGCAGATGACGAAGAAGTATGTGTTGCCTGGAGGACCATCCTGGTTTACCTTGTGTGGGTTTTGCTGAGGATGGATTCGGCCCCTCGGCCCTCTGAAAGTTAAGTTGAGGCACCAGGCCTGTGGAGAGGCTGGGAGGGAGGCACAAAGTTGGGAATTGCTGGGAGGGGTTTTAAGGTTAGTGCAGGAGAGAGTGCTATCCTAAAGCAGTCGCCTTTGTGCAGGCGAAGGGAGCGAGTTGCTTTTCAGCATGAGACCTGTGTGTGCCGGGCAGGGCAGTTCCAGCCCGTGTCCGCGGTGGCGTGTAGTTTGTGTAGTCTGTCTTGTGCTCTTAGACCTTCCTCAGGTCTCGATGTCCTCGTTACGCTTTGCGCTGGAGGAGCATGGCATGTGCTTCGGGTGCTGTCCCTAGCGTCTCGAATGCCCGTACTTATCGGCCCGGTGCCAATCAGGTGCTTCTTTTCTTGCACTCGGAGCTCTAAAGCGTGGATCGGTCTCGGCGGGTTCCGGTCGGTCCTCTTTTGGCGGCGTTCTTCTGGGCTGCATTGGCAGCTCTGCTCTCTAGCCGTCCGTTTTCTCGGACTTGGACTTCTTCCCTGCATCCTGACATCCTTAGGTCTCAACGCCAGGCTTCTAGTGCATCTGTCGTCTGGGTTTTGACAGTGCCGTCTTGTAACGGGCCATTCTGTTCGACTCCTCTTCTTGGAGGCTCTGCCGTAGAGCCTCCTGGCCTCATGGTTGCGGCTCCGTAGGTCGTCTTGCCCGACGACGCCTCCCGTCTGGGCGTCATTCTTCTTGCTGAGAGTTTTCTCTCTCTTTGAATCACATCGTTGGTAGCGTTCCACATGGTGACGTTCTGCGCACGGGTGTGTATGGCTTGGAGCTGCTCTGCCTGGGGATGTAGAGTCAGGGGTAGGTGGAAGAGCGATAAGAGTCTACGGGTCAAACGTTGATGTGCCTAGACTGTTTAGGCAAGGGTTGTACAGTCATCTCGGCTCGAGTAGCCATCGGCGGGCTGCGCGAACAGCCATGCCGATAGTGTTTCACGGAGACGATTGGAGCTGTGCGGCAGGGGCTGTTGAGGGGCAGTGAAGAGGATTTGACTCTCTAAGGTGTTAGGTCTTGCACATGATGGGCTTAAATTTTGGCCCTGGTTTTTTTTTTTTTTGTTGGTGGGGTTTTTTTTTGTTTTTTGGTTTTTTCGTTTGTTTTTTTTTAAATGGTAGGCTGTAGCTGGACTCCAGATGGTCTTTGTAGATGGAATCAAGACCTCTGGAGTTGTGAAGCTCTTGCTCCGCATCCAGGTGACTCGTTCAATATGTTTGGTTTTGTTTTTTTTTCAGATGCGGAGGGACAAGATGCGTGCCACAGAGCGACGAGGGAAGGCAGCAGGGCACTGTAAGGAGGTGGGTCCGTGAGTGGAGTCGGAAGGAAGATGCGGCCGGTGGCTCTATGAGACTGCTTTGCTTTGCTGTGTTTTGCAGTTTTCTTGCATTGTATTGGTCTGTATTTGCCTTTGTCTTGTGTTGTTTTGTTCTGTGTTTGTATTGACTGTCATGTGAGACTGTCTCGCATTGCATGGCCCTGCATTGTGTTTTGTAGTGCAGTGCTCTGCCCTTGTATCGACTGCCACCAGAGACTGCCTTGCCTTCTATGGTTCTGTATTGGTTTTGTATTGTTTTGGTCTGTACTTGTATTGACTGTCATCTGAGAGTCTCTTGCATTGGCCCTGTTCTGTTTTGTGTGGTATGGCAGTGCTCCGAGTTGTTTTGTCTTGACCGAGATAAGAGTACTGTCTTGTACAGCATTATATTTGCATGTGAATTACATGGGTCTATGTTTGTCTGTGTGTGTTGTATAGCATTGTAGAGACAGCACAGAAGGTTTAATGACTTTGGGTTCTTTGCATGCAAGGAGCTGAGGGGATCGCAATTGGACTGTGAGCTAGCATAGAGTAAGGCACTAACTGGGCAACGGTGTTCATAATGTTTATGGGGATGCTTTGTGGCAAGTCTGTAGAAATGGTCAAGGCCTTGAGGTCTGAGTAGCAGCGTGATGGGTCTTGGAGCGATCGGTAACTTTGGGACAGCTCTGTGTTTGCGATGCTCTGTTTTTTCAAGTGCCATGGAGGACACTGACTATGAGGATGTGCTATTTTGGGAATAGGTGGGAAGCGGTGGAGGACTTCTCTCTCAAGGATGAAGTGTCTATTGAAAAGCTTTGTGTGTTGTATTTGCAGGTGATGACAGGGCACGAGGTGCTTGAAGGAACCTTGCGTTTAGGTGACACGGCTGCTACGGAGGTTGGACTGTGCCATGTGGCACCGTGAAAGCTAAGTATCGGGTTGAAAATGCACGGATGGTGGAGATGATGGTGCGTGTTGAAACATTGGTGTAACGGAAGGGCAGTTTGTGGGGAGGTTGGAAGGAGGTTGGGCTGGGGCCAGGGTTTTTGCAGGCAGGGTGATTTTTGAGGCCCCAGTGCCGCAGGCACGGGGCGACGGCCTCTCGAGGCCTGTGGGTGGTAGGATGGATGAGTTGAGAGTGAGGACTGGCGTGCACGTGATCTGAATGAGTGGTGTGTTGCGAATGTGTCTAACCTTGTAGGGTTATGTGGTTTAGCCTTTTTGGTTTTTTCCTTTCAGGTTGGATGTAGAGTTGAGATGTTTCTCAGGGAATTAGAAAAAAAAAACCAAAACCAACAATTTAGAATAAAAAAAACCCAGCTGGGATATGGGTTGGTTTTTGGTGTGTCCTCCCCCACCCTGTTTCCCCCCCCCCGCCCCCGGTCCCAGCTGCTCCATGAGG
The DNA here is from genome assembly GCF_947461875.1 of Haliaeetus albicilla. Taxonomy (NCBI): domain Eukaryota; kingdom Metazoa; phylum Chordata; class Aves; order Accipitriformes; family Accipitridae; genus Haliaeetus; species Haliaeetus albicilla. Next base: position 28,349,926 of record NC_091502.1, read on the forward strand.
CAATGTTGACTGCCAGTGTTCGGACTGGGGTCCGGCTCGGGCCTGGGTTTTCACAGGCAGGGTGACTTTTTTCAAGGCTCCCGGGAACGGCATTCCCGTGGAGCGCTGCCCTGGAACGTGGTAATTGCCAGTCAGCGCAGGGAAATACGTTGTTCGGTGGATGGTCTTTGGAAGACAGTTGAGGATTTTGCGGGCGAAGGGTGGGGGGAGTTGGACTAGATGGCCAGCATGGAGCAGGCCAGGGTTGTGAAGTGCGTGAGTGTAACTGTATTTTTCTCTGGTGGGTTTGTAAAATATTTGGGTGCTCTTTGTAGTTTGTGATGTAATGATACTTTTCAGGTTTTGTTTTTGTGCCGAGGCGTGGAAGTGGACAGTCTGTCAAGATGAGCGGAGCTCACTCGTTTTCTGCCCGGGAACGGGGATCGTGCAGGTAATGTCACCTCAGGGAGTAAAACTTCTGGATGTGCAGCGACGGATGTAACGGGAGCGAGGAATGTGGAAAAGACCGCTCCGTAGAGAATTGCAGGGACTAATAGTGGCATTTCTTCTGAAGGTAATGCTAAATTTTTGGAGTTAAAATGTATTTGTAAAAATAATGGTTAAAAGAGGAATAAAACTAATAGTGTCAAAAATTCGACCAGTGAGGCCATAAGTCTTTTCTATATATTGTAGAAAAAGTACATTGTAGAATTGGACTGTAACTACTGACCTAGCTGAATGTATGTGGAATCAGTAATAGACCAAATGAAGCAAAAAAAAGAAAATGAAAAAAAGACAGGTAATTAGGTCTCCTTGTGAGAATCACAGTAGTAATGGCAATCACCAAGGCAAGTGTAGAGCGAAGCATGCGCGTTTAGTGCCCATGGGTAAACTTAGCTGTTGAAGTAAGTGAGAGTGTCTGTTAGAATTGGGCATCCAAGGGAAAGTTGTAGATACCTCGAGGTAAATGTAGCTGCTGCTGGGTTAATAGAAAGGGGATGCGTTCCTGGCTCTAGTAATTGCCCAACTTTGAAATTGGCTCCGTAGCTATGTAACTGTGAAAGGGGCTCGGGCGCGGTGCGGCGCCGGAAGGGGCTCGGGCGCGGTGCGGCGCCGGAAGGGGCTCGGGCGCGGTGCGGCGCCGGAAGGGGCTCGGGCGCGGTGCGGCGCCGAAAGGGGCTCGGGCGCGGTGCGGCGCCGAAAGGGGCTCGGGCGCGGTGCGGCGCCGAAAGGGGCTCGGGCGCGGTGCGGCGCCGAAAGGGGCTCGGGCGCGGTGCGGCGCCGAAAGGGGCTCGGGCGCGGTGCGGCGCCGAAAGGGGCTCGGGCGCGGTGCGGCGCCGAAAGGGGCTCGGGCGCGGTGCGGCGCCGAAAGGGGCTCGGGCGCGGTGCGGCGCCGAAAGGGGCTCGGGCGCGGTGCGGCGCCGAAAGGGGCTCGGGCGCGGTGCGGCGCCGAAAGGGGCTCGGGCGCGGTGCGGCGCCGAAAGGGGCTCGGGCGCGGTGCGGCGCCGAAAGGGGCTCGGGCGCGGTGCGGCGCCGAAAGGGGCTCGGGCGCGGTGCGGCGCCGAAAGGGGCTCGGGCGCGGTGCGGCGCCGAAAGGGGCTCGGGCGCGGTGCGCCGCCGAAAGGGGCTCGGGCGCGGTGCGCCGCCGAAAGGGGCTCGGGCGCGGTGCGCCGCCGAAAGGGGCTCGGGCGCGGTGCGCCGCCGAAAGGGGCTCGGGCGCGGTGCGCCGCCGAAAGGGGCTCGGGCGCGGTGCGCCGCCGAAAGGGGCTCGGGCGCGGTGCGCCGCCGAAAGGGGCTCGGGCGCGGTGCGCCGCCGAAAGGGGCTCGGGCGCGGTGCGCCTCCTTTGAAATTGGCTCGGGTTCTGTGTGCTGCCGAATTGGGCTCGGTCAATGTGTTACTTTTCTTAAAGGGGCTGAGGTACTGTGTAACTCTGAAATGGGCTTGATTACTGGATAATATGTGTATAACATGTGGGGGGTTTTATTCTGTATCTCACTGTCCCCGTTGTCCTTCCTGTTCTTCTCTTTCTCTGACCCTTTGTAGTGCTCCCTACTCTTTTTATTCATGTCTTCTGTCTCTCTGCAGGGGTCCTAATCTCTCTCTCTCCCCCCCCCCCCCCGTGTTTCTCACAGTCTCTCTCTGTCTCTTGTCATTATTCTCATCTGTCACTCTCTCTTACTTCCTGTCCCATCGTATCATGTTGTATCTGTTCCTCCTGCTTTTTTCTCCATCTGTCCAGATCCCTGTCCCTTTTTTCTTCTATTGCTGGCCCTCTGCCCTGCTTCCTCTTGCTATCTTTCCTGTATTTCTCTCTGTTCCGTTCCCTCTTCCATCCTTTCTAACTGTATCCCCCTCTCCAGCTAGCTGTCCCTTCTCTTTTCTTTCTTCCTCCGTATCTCTCTCACAGCCTATCACAGTTGTTTTTTCCTCCAGTGCTGTCCTGCTCTGTCCCTTTTTTCTCACTCTCATTCTGTCATGCTCCCTGTGTCTTTTTTGAACTCCTCCATCTCTGTCCTGCAGCCTATCACTATTTTTTTTCCTCTGCCATCCCTTTGTCCTTCTTCCAGTCTTTGTGTCTCTCTCCCTTTGTTCTCCCTCCCTTCCTTTTTTTCCTTTCTTGCTAGATCTCTGTTCTGCTCCCTAGAATAGAATCAAATCGCATTGAATCGAATCATGAAATTTGGAAAGGACCTCTAAGATCATTAAGTCCAACCATCAACCCACCGCCACCACGCCCACTAAATCATGTCCCAAAGTGCCACATCTACGTGTGTTTTGAACACCTGCAGGGATGGTGACTCCATCACTACCCTGGGCAGCCTGTTCCAATGCCTGACAACCCTCTCAGTAAAGAATTTTTTTCTGATATCCAATCTAAACCTCCCCTGGCGCAACTTCAGGCCATTTTCTCTCGTCCTATCTCTAGTTACTTGATAGAAGAGACCAGTACCCACCTCGCTACAATCTCCTTTCAGGTAGTTGTAGAGAGCAATAAGGTTTCCCCTCAGCCTCCTTTTCTCCAGACTAAACCACCCCAGCTCCCGCAGCCGTTCCTCATCAGACTTAGGCTCCAGGCCCCTCACCAACTCGGTTGCTGTCGTGGTTTCAGCCCAGCCGGTAACAAAGGACCACGCGGCCGCTCGCTCACTCCTCCCGCCCCCCTCTGGTGGGATGGGGGGAAGACGGAGGAGAGGAAAAAAAACCAAACCTGGAACCTCGAGGGTTGAGATAAAGGCAGTTTACTGGAACAACACAAAGAAATTGCAACAACAACAACAGTACTAATGAAAAAGTATACAAAAAGAGTGATGCACAGTGCAACTGCTCACCACCCGGGACCCGACGCTCTGCCACTTCCCCCACCGAAAAGAAGAGCCCACCCCCCGGCCCGCTCCCCCTTTATATACTGAGCATGATGTCACATGGTATGGAATAGCTCCTTGGCCAGTTCAGGTCAGCTGCCCCGGCTATGCCCCCCACCTCCCAGGTTCCTGTAAAAATTAACTCTATCCCAGCTGAACCCAGGACATTATCCACCCCTTATTCTATACCATCTACATCATGCCCAGATCTTACATTTTCCAATCGACCGCTACCACCTCCTTGTCTTATATATATAAGTATATGGACTTGCGTCCGTCCCCGTCGTCCCCCCGCACACACACACACACGTGAATGGTATTCCTTTAGCGTATGGGCTATTCCTCTAATGTGTCCATTGATTTTATTTAGTCCATGACTTTGGGGCTCCATCTGTTGTAACAGTTCTTCAGGATAAGAGAGATGCTGTGAGATGGTGGGTTGTCATATGCTGCCTCTGGAACTTGTGGCTAGTACATTTGGTGCAACTCACGCCCTTGTTCTGCAGGTCGAGGATGTTGATCTTGAGGAAATTGCTGGGTGTCAGTTCAAGTTCTGTCGCTGTTGTACTTGGCTTAGTTTCAAAGTCCATCCCGCAGTCGTCTGGGTAATTCTTACAGTAATACCCTTGATATGGCATATAGACACTATAGATACAATGACATGCATTGGCAGGGTATTTAGCAGTTAGGTATCATACAGCCCAATTCACTGGCTATTCTCTCCCAAAATCAAATCTCCCTGAGGTACACATCGAACTTCCCCATCCTTCTGCATCACCCACCAGGTGTACCCAGGTCCCTGAGCAAAAACAACCCCTTGAATGGGTTTGCCTCTGCTTGAGGGAGGACTAACCCAGACTGTCTTTCCTAACATACTCCTCATGCGCACTACAGGGACTTTATCGCCTTCTACAGTATGTGGAAGTCTTGGTTGGGCGGGGCCAGCCCAATTGGCGGATCCTCTAGTATTAACTAACCAGGTGGCTTTTGTTAAATGTGTATCCCAATGTTTGAAAGTCCCACCCCCCACCGCTCTCAATGTAGTTTTCAGCAGTCCGTTGTATCGTTCGATTTTTCCGGAGGCCGGTGCGTGATAAGGGATGTGATATACCCACTCAATGCCGTGTTCTTTGGCCCAGGTATCTACGAGGTTGTTTCGGAAGTGAGTCCCGTTGTCCGACTCGATTCTTTCTGGGGTGCCGTGTTGCCATAAAATTTTCTCTTCAAGGCCCAGAATAGTGTTCTGGGCAGTGGCATGGGACACAGGGTATGTTTCCAGCCATCCAGTGGTTGCTTCCACCATTGTAAGCACATGGCACTTGCCTTGGCGTGTTCGTGGGAGTGTGATATAGTCAATCTGCCAGGCCTCCCACTGTTTATATTTCAGCCATCGCCCCCCATGCGACAGGGGTTTTTGCCGCTTGGCTTGCTTAATTGCGGCACATGTTTCACATTCGTGGATGACCTGTGCGATAGTGTCCATGGTCAAGTCCACCCCTCGATCTCGAGCCCATCTATATGTTGCATCTCTCCCCTGATGGCCTGAGGTATCGTGGGCCCACCGAGCCATAAATAGCTCACCCCTACGTTGCCAGTCCAGGTCCACCTGAGACACTTCAATCTTGGCGGCCTGATCTGCCTGCTGATTGTTTTGATGTTCTTCAGTGGCCCGACTCTTGGGTACATGAGCATCTACATGACGTACTTTTACCACTAGCTTCTCTATCCGAACAGCGATATCTTGCCACAGTGCGGCAGCCCAAATGGGTTTACCTCTGCGTTGCCAGTTGCCCTTCTTCCATTGCTGTAGCCACCCCCATAGGGCATTTGCCACCATCCATGAGTCAGTATAGAGATAGAGCACTGGCCACTTTTCTCTTTCAGCAATATCTAATGCTAGCTGGATGGCTTTCACCTCCGCAAACTGACTCGATTCACCTTCTCCTTCAGCAGTTTCTGCAACTAGTCGTGTAGGACTCCATACAGCAGCCTTCCACCTCCGATGTTTTCCCACGATGCGACAGGACCCATCAGTGAACAGGGCATATTGCCTCTCATTTTCTGGCAGTTTATTATACAGCGGGGCCTCTTCAGCCCGTGTCACCTCCTCCTCTGGCAACATTCCAAAGTCTTTGTCTTCTGGCCAGTCCGTGATCACTTCTAAAATTCCTGGGCGACTGGGGTTTCCTATGCGAGCCCGTTGTGTGATCAGTGCAATCCACTTACTCCACGTGGCATCAGTCGCGTGATGTGTAGAGGAAACTTTCCCTTTGAACATCCAGCCCAGCACTGGCAGTCGGGGTGCTAAGAAGAGCTGTGTTTCAGTACCAACCACTTCTGAAGCGGCTCGAACTCCTTCATATGCTGCCAATATCTCTTTTTCAGTTGGAGTATAGCGAGCCTCGGATCCTCGATATCCCCGACTCCAAAACCCCAGGGGTCGGCCTCGGGTCTCTCCAGGTGCTTTCTGCCAAAGGCTCCAGGTAGGGCCATTCTCCCCAGCTGCAGTGTAGAGCACATTTTTAACATCTGGTCCTGTCCGGACTGGCCCAAGAGCTACTGCATGAACAATCTCCCACTTAATTTGTTCAAAGGCTTGTCGTTGCTCAGGCCCCCATTTAAAATCGTTCTTCTTCCGGGTAACTTGGTAGAGAGGACTTACAATTTGACTGTAATTTGGAATATGCATTCTCCAAAAGCCCACAACACCTAAGAAAGCCTGTGTTTCCTTTTTATTAGTCGGTGAGGACATAGCTGCTATTTTGTTGATCACGTCCGCAGGGATCTGACGACGCCCGTCTTGCCATTTTACTCCTAAGAACTGGATTTCCTGCGCAGGTCCCTTGACCTTACTTTCTTTTATGGCAAAGCCAGCCTTCAAAAGGATTTGGATTATTTTCTTCCCTTTCTCAAAAACTTCTTCTGCCGTGCTGCCCCATATGATGATGTCATCAGTATATTGCAGGTGCTCTGGAGCTTCACCTTTTTCTAGTGCAGTCTGGATCAGTCCATGGCAAATAGTGGGGCTGTGTTTCCACCCCTGGGGCAGTCGATTCCAGGTGTACTGGACACCCCTCCAAGTGAAAGCAAACTGTGGCCTGCACTCCGCTGCCAAAGGAATGGAGAAAAATGCATTAGCAATGTCAATTGTGGCATACCACTTAGCTGTCTTTGATTCCAGTTCATATTGAAGCTCTAACATATCTGGCACAGCAGCGCTCAGCGGTGGCGTGACTTCATTCAGCCCACGATAATCTACTGTTAGTCTCCAATCCCCATTAGATTTCCGCACGGGCCATATGGGACTATTAAAGGGTGAGTGAGTCTTGCTGATCACTCCTTGGCTCTCCAATTGGCAAATCAGCTTATGGATGGGGATCAGGGAGTCTCGGTTGGTGCGATATTGCCGCCGGTGCACCGTCGTGGTAGCAATTGGCACCTGTTGTTCTTCAACCTTCAGCAACCCCACAACCGAAGGGTCCTGGGAGAGACCAGGCAGGGTAGACAGCTGTTCAATCTCCTCCGTCTCCAATGCAGCTATACCAAAGGCCCAACGGTACCCTTTTGGGTCCTTGAAATACCCCCTTCTGAGATAATCTATACCAAGGATGCACGGGGCCTCTGGGCCAGTTGCAATGGGGTGTTTATGCCACTCATTCCCGGTTAGACTCATTTCGGCTTCCAATACGGTTAGCTCTTGGGATCCCCCTGTCACACCAGAGATACAGATGGGTTCTGCCCCTTTATAACTTGATGGCATTAGGGTACATTGTGCACCAGTGTCTACTAGAGCCTTATATTCCTGTGGGTCTGACGTGCCAGGCCATCGAATCCACACTGTCCAGTAGACTCGGTTGTCCCTCTCCTCCACCTGGCTGGAGGCAGGGCCCCTCTAATCCTGGTTAGAATATCTGTTACCCACTTTTTGCACATGTGAATCAGAAGTCCCTTCAAGAGGATCAGAAATGAGATCGGCCCATCTACTGCGCCCGGGGGACTGCTCACGGGAAACTGGAGCAGCAGTTTTCCAAGAAGAATCTTCTTTTCTGGTTGCTTTTTCTCGCAACTCCCGTACCCGTGAATCCAAGACTGAGGTAGGTTTTCCATCCCACTTCCTCATGTCCTCTCCATGGTCACGCAGGTAAAACCACAGGTTAGCCCGTCGTGTGTACTTTCTCTCTCCTCTCTCTTGGGCAGAGGAACGCTTACTCCCAATAACTGCAATGCGGGCCTGTACAGGTGAGGAGGAGGACATATCTACTTTGAATTGCTGGAACTCTCGGGACAATTCCTCTACAGCTGAGACACAGGCCCGTAGGGAGGAAGAGAGACTTCCTTCGTATTGCCGGAGTTGGACAGCCAATTCATCCACCGTTTGTCCATAGCCTTCTTTCCAGGACATTACTGCCAATGAGTTGGCATAGGTTGGTGGTGCACTTCGTAGAAACTTCCGCCACATCGGTTGTGTGCATTGGACTTCATCTGGATCTGTGGGTGACTGCGCATTTTCTGGATCATTATAAATCACCTCCAGCACGGCTAATTCCCTCAGGTACTGGATACCTCTCTCCATGGTGGTCCACTTGCCTTGGTGACATGTAACTTCATCCCTGAAAGGGTATCTTTCCTTTACACCTAACAGAAGTCGCCTCCAGAGGCTGAGGACTTGTGTTTTTCTCCCAATCGCCTTGTCGATACCCCCTTCTCTAGACAGAGATCCCAACTGCTTGGCTTCCTTACCCTCTAATTCCACACTACTAGCCCCATTATCCCAGCATCGGAGCAGCCAGGTAACAATGTGCTCACCTGGGTGGCGGCTAAAATCTTTTCGCATGTCACGCAACTCACTCAGGGATAGAGATCGGGTAATTATTTCAGGTTCTGCCTCTTCCTCCTGTTCTCGCGATGACCCTGGTTCATCTTCATCTCTCACTGAGCGAACTGATTTCTTTGTGTGTTTCTTTTTCTGTACAGGGGCGACTGATACTGGCACAGGTTGGTTCTCTGGTTTAGTGGCAGTATCTGTCACCGGGGTAGGGGCAGCCATGGTACCTGTTGTCGTGGTAGGGGCGGCCACGGTGCATGTTGTCGGGGTTGGGGCGGCCACGGTGCATGTTGTCGGGGTTGGGGCAGCCACGGTGCATGTTGTCGGGGTTGGGGCAGCCACGGTGCATGTTGTCTTGTTTTCCATCTTTTCCCCCTTTTCCCCCTGGGGGTGCTGCATAGTATCAAGCAGGGTTTGGTAGATACCGGCCAGGGCCCAGCACAGTGTAGTGAGTTGTGTGTCTCTGGGATAGCCACAGCATTTTCCTTTCAAAAATTCTATCACTTCATGAGGGTTCTGCAGTTGTTCGGGAGTGAACTTCCAAGTCACTGGAGGTGAGAAGTTCTCTAGATACCTGCCCACATCCTCCCACACGCCGTGCCACCCATGAATATCCAGCTTTGGGACAGATCTCTGGGTGGTACTCTTAAAGAGCCTCTTTGTAGCCCTAGACAAGACCTGAAACATAGTCAGGAGGCATAGCACTAACAGCACACAGGCTTGCGCATCCCAAGGATATTCAAAATTCTCGAAAACTGTTGTAATTAGTTGGAAAGAGAAAAGGGAGGGGAACGGATGGGGGGAAGTATCCCCCCCTGACTTCCCCATGGGTTGGGTGTAATTACCAATAAAATCCGACAGAAGGTGCCCAAAGTCTGGAAATGATATCACTGCCTCATACAGATAACAGCTTAACCTCATGACCAGTGATGTAATCATTTCACAAGTCGACATTGCCCAGTACAGCAAAATGATAATCCCAATCACTCTCCCAGAGATGAGATACGCAACTACAGGCAATACATAAAGCATATAAGAACTTACAAAACGCCACCATGTAAACAGCTGAATCAACATTGTGACTAACATCTATTTATCTAGTATAAGAAATGCGTATGACAAATTTGTTTCAACACGCTCTGGCCAGATCTGTCGTTATCTCAACCCTTCGTGCCCCACGTTGGGCGCCAAAAAGGACTGTCGTGGTTTCAGCCCAGCCGGTAACAAAGGACCACGCGGCCGCTCGCTCACTCCTCCCGCCCCCCTCCGGTGGGATGGGGGGGAAGACGGAGGAGAGGAAAAAAAAACCAAACCTGGAACCTCGAGGGTTGAGATAAAGGCAGTTTACTGGAACAACACAAAGAAATTGCAACAACAACAACGGTACTAATGAAAAAGTATACAAAAAGAGTGATGCACAGTGCAACTGCTCACCACCCGGGACCCAACGCTCTGCCACTTCCCCCACCGAAAAGAAGAGCCCACCCCCCGGCCCGCTCCCCCTTTATATACTGAGCATGATGTCACATGGTATGGAATAGCTCCTTGGCCAGTTCAGGTCAGCTGCCCCGGCTATGCCCCCCACCTCCCAGGTTCCTGTAAAAATTAACTCTATCCCAGCTGAACCCAGGACAGTTGCCCTTCTCCGGGCACGTTCCAGCAACTCAACGTCTTTCCCGTAGCGAGGGGCCCAAAACTGAATGCAGTACTCGAGGTGCGGCCTCGCCAGTGCCGAATACGGGGGAACGATTACCTCCCTGCTCCTGCCGGCCACACTATTTCTGATACAGGCCAGGATGCCGTTGGCCTTCCTGGCCACCGGGGCACGCTGCTGGCTCATAGTCAGCCGGCTGTCAACCAGCACCCCCAGGTCTTTCTCTGCCGGGCAGCTTTCCAGCCACTCTTCCTCAACCCCATAGCGCTGCACGGCGTCACCGTGACCGAAGCGCAGGACCCGGCACTCGGCCTCGTTGAACTTCATACAGCTGGCCTCGGCCCATCGATCCAGCCTGTCCAGATATCTGTGTAGAGCCTTCCTATCCTCAAGGAGATCGGCCCCGAGTCCCAACTTGGTGTCGTCTGCAAACTTGCCGAGGGGGCACTCGATCTCCTCGTCCAAATCGTCGATTAAGATGTTAAGCAGAACTGGGCCCAACACCGAGCCCTGGGGAACACCACTAGCAACCCGCCGCCAACCGGATTTAACCCCATTCACCGCAACCCTCTGGGCTCGTCCATCCAGCCAGTTTTTCACCCAGCAAAGAGTACACTTGTCTAAGCCAGGAGACGACAGCTTCTCAAGGAGTATGCCATGAGAGACAGTATCAAAGGCCTTGCTGAAGTCAAGGTAGGTAACATCCACAGCCTTTCCCTCATCCACCAGGCAGGTCACCCGGTCATAGAAGGAGATCAGGTTGGTCAAGCAGAACCCACCTTTCGTAAACCCACGCTGACCGGGCCCAATCCCCTGCTTGTCCCGGACGTGCCACGTGAGCGCTCTCAAGACAAACCGTTCCATAATCTTCCCCGGTACCGAGGTCAGGCTGACAGGCCCATAGTTCCCCGGATTCTCCCTCCGACCCTTCTCGTAAATGGGCGTCACGTTGGCAAGCCTCCAGTCCTCTGGGACCTTCCCCGTTGACCAGGATCGCCGATAGATGAGGGAGAGCAGCTTGGGAAGCACCTCTGCCAGTTCCCTCAGTACTCTGGGATGGATTCCATCTGGTCCCATAGATTTGTGAGCATCCAGATGGCGTAGTAGGTCACTAACTATTTCCTCCTGCATTAAGGGGGGGGGGTGGTATATTCTGCTCTTCATCCTCACCTTCCTGCTCAGGAGGCAGAGTACCCTGAGGATAACTGGTCTCCCTAGTAAAGACTGAGGCAAAGAAGGCATTAAGTACCTCAGCCTTTTCCTCATCTCTGGTGGCAACGTTCCCTTCCGTATCCGTTACAGGATAGATATTCTCCTTGGGATTCTTTTTACCATTAACGTATTTGTAAAAACATTTTTTGTCGTCTCTTACGACAGCGGACAGATTTAGTACTAGCAGAGCTTTTGTCTTTCTAATTTCCTTTCTCTATGACCTAACAAGATCCCTGTACTCCTCCCAAGTTGCCCGCCCTTTCTTCCAGAGATGATAAACTCTCCTTTTTTTCCTGACTCCTAGCAAAAGCTCCCCGTTCAGCCAGGCCGGTCGTTTTCCTCGGCGATTCGACTTGCGGCACGGGGGAATAGCCTGGTCCTGAGCTGTTAAGATTTCCTTCTTAAAGAACGTCCGTCCCTCCTGGACCCCTTTGCCCTTCAGGACCGTCTCCCAAGGGATTCTCTCAACCAGTGCCTCAAAGAGGCCAAAGTTTGCCCTCCGGAAGTCCAGAGCGGTGGTTTTGCTAACCCCCTTCCTTGCCTCACCAAGAATTGAGAATTCTATCATTTCACGGTCGCTAAGCCCAAGACGTAGCACTCCGGTCACGGGAGTCATCCCACCGTGTTTCCGTGATGGCGGCTAAGTCATATCTATCCTGCTGCACGATGGCTTCCAGCTCCTCCTGTTTATCGCCCACGCTGCGTGTGTTGGCATCGATGCATTCGAGCTGGCCTATCGAATCCACCCCTAACGTTGGCACGCTGCCCCCAGGCTCGTCTCTGGTGCACCTAGTCTTATCCCTTACCCCCTTCAAACCTAGTTTAAAGCCCTCTCTATGAGCCCCGCCATCTCACGAGCGAGGATTCTTTTACCCCTTTGAGATAGCTGGATACCATCCGTCGCTAGCAAGCCCGGTGCCGTGTAAACCTCCCCGTGATCAAAAAACCCCAAATGCCACCGATGGCACCAGCCTCTGAGCCACATCATCACCAGGTGTGGTTTCCTGTTCCTTTCAGTATATTCCCCTGCCACTAAGGGATTAAGGAAAACACTACCTGTGCTCCTTCCGCTAATCGCCCCAGTGCCCTGAAGTCCCTTTTGATTGCCTTTGGATTTCTCCCTGCAGTCTCATCGCTGCCAACCTGCACAACCAGCAATGGGTAATAATCAGAGGTCCGAACCAGACCCGGGAGTTCCCCGGTAATGTCTTTCAACCGGGCCCCAGGGAGGCAGCAGACTTCCCTGTGGCATGGGTCGGGACTGCATATTGGGTCCTCTGTCCCCCTCAAAAGGGAGTCGCCTACGACAATTATCCTCCTTTTTCTTTTTTCAGAGGCTGTGAGAATGCATGGGGCTGCCCAACTGAGCCTAGGCACCTCCCTGCATAGGGCTTCACCTACACCCTGATCTTCGTTGACCCGGTCCTCAAGTTCCAGAGCCCCATTCCTGTTGCGTAGGGGCAACTGGGAAGGTGAGGGAGACCGGGAGGGGACTCGCCTGCCTCCCCGAGCAGGGACCTGTATCCATTCCCCTCCATCTCTTAGGTCCCCTCCTGCCCGGTGGCAAGGGGGCAGGGGAACCTCCGCTTCTCGCGGAGCCTCCATCTGCTGCCTCCGCCTCGGGGATGGTAGGGTGTGGGTCCACCAACCTATCTCCCTCTCACACTCCTTGATACTCCTCAACCTTTCCACTTCCTCCTTCAGCTCTGCCACCAGGCTGAGCAGATCATCTACCTGGTCACATCTCGCAGAAGAGGTGTCCCCGCTGCCCTCCGGCATCAGCGATAGACTCAGGCACTCCCTGCGGCCAGAGACCTGGACAGCTGCACGTTTACGTGGGAGCTCTGTCCGTGTCGCCACGTTTTTCCTAGCAACGGCTTTCACCCGAGTGGCAGCCATATCGGGGTCTCCTTCTGAGGCCGATGCCCACCGCTTCAGTAGCCTTCTTGAGCTGGGAAGGGGGGGGGCTGCGCCCTACCCGCACAAACTGCTGCACCACGGCACACCTTTCTGACGCACCACGCCCTGTTTGCCATGCTCCCGGTCGCTGGTGCTCCTCAGGGCCATTTAAATCTTCCACGGTTGCCCCTGGCAATGCCCAAGCTGCGTCAGCCTCTCTCGCGAGAGCTGCCGGCTCTGCACGGTCCCTCTGCTCTTCCCCGGGGCTCCTGGGCCTCGGGAACCTCCCGGTCCGCCTCAGTCTAGCGCTTAGCCGCCGAGTTACCATTGTGTCTGCTGGCTTCGCCAGTGACTGATGTGATTTTAATAACTACATTGTTATTGCATTTAACGAGCTAATTTCCTACCTAGTTTAGAGACACATGTATCTTTTTCTGTCTATGCCTCAGAAAAATTAAGTTGAACTCCTCACCTGGTGACATTGCTGATGCAATAGTTGTAGCTGTAGTACAGGAGCAGGTATTGTCTTTGCCAGTAAGTGTTGCTTTCTCTGTTCAGGGCCTCATTTGCTGTAAATTTAAGGCAGGTGGGAACAGTGCTGCTGCTCCTCCAGCTGACTTTATAACTTCTGGTGGTTTGCCCTTCCCCTTTCCCAGGTGATTGTGCTAAGGGTGGTGGGCGGAGGCTGGGGCTATTTGAGCCACAGCCTCTGCTGAGGGAGCTCCTTGTGCTCCTGGGTTTCTCTGGTGTTGGTGCTCAGCTCTTGCTTGAGTCCTTTGCAGCTTTTGAGCTGGCTCAGCCCTTTGGGAAGAGCTGTCTGCCTGAGGTAAGAGCTTCAGGACCAGTCAAGGTTCAGCAGCATGTGTGGTAGAAAGTAACACTTTTATGCAGCCTTTTTTTTTTGTTTTCCTTTCTTTTTTTCAGGTCAGTAATTTTGTTTTGAGTGTTTGGGGGTAGAAAGATGGTTTAATGGTATGCTTTGTTTGTTTGAGGCTCCTGCGCCTTGGGAACCTCCCGGTCTGCCTCAATCTAGTGCTTAGCCACCGAGTTGCCATTGTGTCTGCTGGCTTCGCCAGTGACTGATGTGATTTTAATAACTACATTGTTATTGCATTTAACGAGCTAATTTCCTACCTAGTTTAGAGACACACGTATCTTTTTCTGTCTATGCCTCAGAAAAATTAAGTTGAGCTCCTTACCTGGTCACATTGCTGATGCAATAGTTGTAGCTGTAGTACAGGAGCAGGTATTGTCTTTGCCAGTAAGTGTTGCTTTCTCTGTTCAGGGCCTCATTTGCTGTAAATTTAAGGCAGGTGGGAACAGTGCTGCTGCTCCTCCAGCTGACTTTATAACTTCTGGTGGTTTGCCCTTCCCCTTTCCCAGGTGATTGTGCTAAGGGTGGTGGGCGGAGGCTGGGGCTATTTGAGCCACAGCCTCTGCTGAGGGAGCTCCTTGTGCTCCTGGGTTTCTCTGGTGTTGGTGCTCAGCTCTTGCTTGAGTCCTTTGCAGCTTTTGAGCTGGCTCAGCCCTTTGGGAAGAGGTGTCTGCCTGAGGTAAGAGCTTCAGGACCAGTCAAGGTTCAGCAGCATGTGTGGTAGAAAGTAACACTTTTATGCAGCCTTTTTTGTTTGTTTTCCTTTCTTTTTCTCAGGTCAGTAATTTTGTTTTGAGTGTTTGGGGGTAGAAAGATGGTTTAATAGTATGCTTTGTTTGTTTGTTTTAATTCTTCATGCATTGTGTTTTCCTGGAATTCCCAACTTTATTGAAAAAGGAACCTTGTTTTTTTCACCAGTTCTGCTGTATGCTGTGTAAGTTGCTGATATCTCTCTTAACGGGACCGATGGTGACATTGTTTAGCGGGGATTAGGGTGAGCGTCTTGTATGTATTTGTATATGGAGATTTAGTATTTCTGAAGAAAGCAGAAGGGCCGTGAGGCACAGTGCCTTTCAGGGTTTGGGATGCCTCGTCGCCTTTCCTTATTGCCCGTAGAATGCCCCGTTGTCCCTAGAATCTTTGCAGCTCGTGGCAGGCCCCTCATAGATTACAAGCCTTGGGACTTGACTTTATTTTGTGGGCGTGTAGCAGAGCTCAGGGTCTCTGTGAAATTGTAGGTTAGGAGGTGCCCCCAGAATTTGTCATGTAAGGGTTAGGGGTTGGGGTTAGGGGTTAGGGTGTCGTGTTAGGGTTAAGGGGTAGGGATAAGGGGTAGGGTGTGGGGGTAGGGTTAGGGTTTTGGGGCTGGGATTAGGGCCGTTAGGGTTAGGGGGTGGGGGGTTAGGGGTCAGGGTCAGGGGAGCCATTAGGCTTAGGGGGTTAGGGCTGTTAGGGGGTTAGGGCTAGTCACCATTGGGGTCATTGGGGTTAGGGTTAGGGTTGGGGGTTATGGTTGGGGGTAGGGGTTAGGGTTAGGATTAGGGCCAGGATTAGGGCGGTTAGGGTTTAGGGTTAGGGGGTTAGGGTTTAGGGTTGGGTTGGGGGTCAGGGTCGTTAGGGTCATTAGGGTTAGGGGTTAGCAGGTTAGGGTTAGGGTCCATTAGGGTTAGGGGGTTAGGGTCGTTAGGGTTAGGGCCAGGGGGGTTAGGGTTTAAGGGTTAGGGGTTATGGTGTTGTGTTAGGGTGTCAGGTTGGGGGTCAGGGTCGTTAGGGGGTCAGGGTCGTTAGGGCTGTTAGGGTTAGGGGTTAGCGGGGTTAGGGGTTAGCGGGGTTAGGGGTCGGGGTTAGTCACATAGGGTTAGGGGTTATGGTTGGGGGGGTTAGGGGGTTGGGGTTAGGGCCATTAGGGTTAGGGGGGTTAGGGGTTGGGGTTAGGGTTTAGGCTTAGGGCCATTTGGGTTAGGGGTTAGGGTTAGGGGGTTAGGGTTAGTGGTTAGGGCTGTTGGGGTTAGGGCGCGGTTAGGGTTGGGGGTTAGGGTTAGGGCGTTAGGGCGCGGTTGGGTTTGGGGTTAGGGCCATTAGGGTTGG